>NW_021604662.1:154486-161155 GCF_004785775.1 Grammomys surdaster | reverse complement strand
AGGAAGGAAGGAAGGAAGGAAGGAAGGAAGGAAGGAAGGAAGGAAGGAAGGAAGGAAGGAAGGAAATAGAAGAAAAGGAAAAAGTATGCTACTAACAATGAAGTCTAGCCTGGCAAGATGGCTCAAGCCTGTACTATCAGCACTCAAGTGGCTAAGACAGGAAGACCAAGGCTAGCCTGGGTTTCATAGTAAGTTTCAGGAAAAACTGGATTACATTATGAGGACACCTTAGAATTTCTATTGCTCTGAAGAAACACCATAGCCACAGCAACTCTTATAAAGGCTAACATTCAATTGGGGCTGGCTTACAGGTTCAGAGGTTTAGTCCATTGTCCTCATGGCAGGAAGCACGGTGGCACACAGGTAGACATGGTGTGGGGAGTAGCTGAGAGTTCTACATCCTCTGGCAGCATGAAGAAAGAGACACTGGGCCTGGCTTAAAAATCTGAGACTTCAAAGTGCACCCTAGTGACACACTTCTTCCAACAAGGCTGCACTTACTCCAATAAGGCCATACCTCCTAACAGTGCCACTCAGTATGGGCAGAGCATATGGGGACCATTTTCATTCAAACCACCACACCCCTTATCTAAAAAAATCCTTTAAAACCAACAAGGAAGCCTTATGACAAATGATAAACTGTGACAACTGTGTAATGAACAACTAAGAATGTCTCCTCCGAACAGAAAAAGATATTTGTTACTAGTGTCTTAGGGTTGCTACTGCTGTGACAAAACGTCAGGAGCAAAAGCAACTTGTTCATCATCAAAATCATTAAGGGCAGGGACACAAAGGCAGGAGCTGATGCAGAGGCCATGGAGGGGTGCTGCTTACTGACCTGCTCATCACTGCTTGCTCAGCCTGCTTTCTTATGGAACCCAAAATCACCAGCCCAGGGATGGCACCACCCACAGTGGGCTAGGCCCTCCCCCATTGGTCATTGAGAAAATGCCCTGATCTTATGGAGACATTTTCTCAACTGAGGTTCCCTCCTCTCAGATGATTCTAGCTTGTGTAAAGTTGATATAAAACTAGTGAGCACAACTAGTAAATATTTAATCAATTTTTAAAAAATATCACGTGCCCATTTCACTTACAGGAAATTTGATATGTGGCTCATTGTAGTACATGAATTTTTTTCATCTCTAAATCCTCATCACAGGTCCTCCTATAATCTTTAGACTACTGATAAATACTATCTTTCAAGTTCTTCCTTCCCTCCTAGTCTTCTTTAGATGCAACAATTTCAGTAGCCCATTCATTCAGCTCTGTATTCCCTCTTGTAAGCGTCCTCTCATTTCAAAACTCCATCTCCTCCTCAAGTTACCGACTTTTAGAAGCAGAACAAAGCCTAATTTCTCTACTTAATAGGTGACATGATCATGGCCTTCTTCCATGGCTCATTTATTAGTGGCTTCTTATCTGTAAAATGGGGACAAAACTGTTATACGAAGATTGAAACATCTGCCGAGTGTCTAGTATATGACAGTGCTTAATATGTGGTGTGTACAGGGTTTATTTTTTAACATTTTCAAGTGTGTGTGTGTGTGTGTGTGTGTGTGTGTGTGTGTGTGTGTGTGTACATGAATGCAGGTGCCCACAGAGGCTAGAAGGGTCAAATCCCCTTGCAACTAGAGTTACAGGCTTGTAAGACACTTGATATTGTTGCTTGGAACCAAGCTCAGCTCCTCAAGAGGAGCAGAAGGATAAGAAGAATCACATATACATACATACATACATACATACATACATACATACACACACACACATGCATATATTTATATGTATAAAAAAAACCACTAAAGTATCTGTATAGGGTAAAGGTCAAAAAAATATGAGTACTTTTAAGTCATTATAAGCAGAAGTTTAGTAGTCATTGTTAAGACTTTTTCATATACATGTCAATGTGTACACATAACAAAAAAAAAGAAGTTATCAAAAAAAAGCACAAGCTGTATATTTTCACTTGGGTAACATTTCAACCGCTAAGCTAAAAGGAATCGTTTTAGAGAATGAGCACAGGATGTAAAAACACTTGCCTCCAAACCCCAGAATCTATGTGGTGGAAGGAGGGAACCGAGAGAACCCACTTCTGCAGACTGTCCTCTGACCTCTACATGTCACACTATGACGTACCACACCACAAGCAAGCAAGCAAACAAACAAGCAAAGTCTCCTGTAAGTCACCTAAAAGCCTTAGGTGCTGAAGTCTAAAGAGCACACAGACTGGTTATTTAATACTAAATGGTCAGCACTGAAAACATACAACACATACAGAAAGCATTTTACAGACTAAGAAGGTTGTATTTATGTATTTAGGAGTGGAGTACACACACACAATTAATGAAAAAAAAGGGACAATAAATGTGAAATGAAACAAAGAGGCATATGGGAGGGTTGGAAGGGAGGAAAGGGAAGGTGGGAAATGATGTAATTATATTATAGTCTAAAAAATTGCTTTTAAAAGTATTTTATTTATTCACTTTACATCCTCCTCACTGTCCCTCCCAGACATCCCTTCCAACAGTCCTTCCCTCCAATTTCCCCTCTCCTTCTCCTCTGAGAGGGTGGGTCCCCCTGGGTATCCCCCGGCCCTGGCACATCAAGTTGCTGCAGGGCTAGGTGCATTCTCTCCCACTGAGGCCAGACAAGGCAGCCTAGCTGGAAGAACATATCCCACAAATAGGCAACAGCTATGGGGTTCAGTTGTTCAGGACCCACATGAAGACCAAGCTGCATGTCTGATACATATGTGTAGAGGAGGTCTAGGACCTCCTGCCACCTCTCCACCAACCTTCATCAGACCTGAAGATCCTGAACCACACTGGTAAGCTTCCCTTCCCCAACCCATCTTCCCTGCTCTCTGATGCCTCTGAGGCATGCCAGGGTGCCCTGAGCAGCCTGCTATCCCCTTCATCAGACGTGCATAACCTGAACCATACAGGATAGCTTCCTTTCCCCCATCCATCTTCCCTGCTTGTTGAGTCCTCTGGGACATGTCAAGCTTCCCGGAGTAGCCTGCTATCCCAGGGGGGGAATCTCCATTCTCCTGTCCTGGCTAGCTTCATAAAAAATAGTTAAAAACCACTTAATAATATATTTAATTATACCATAATATTTATTACTATAATTATACAAATTAACACCTAACAATAGTTGATCTATGCTTAAAAAATAGACCTATGATATAAATAATTGAAGATATAATGCCTAAAATTTTAAAGATCTCACTAAAATGTTGATATGGAAATATATTGGTACAATTTTATATATATATATATATATAACACATAAGGAGGATCACATATATTTTACCTATAACATGAACTTCATAGCAATCTGTTCATTTGATTCTAAAGCATAAATCTCATGAGGCACACTGGATTCCCTATTTTTATATATTGGAGCATAGATTTGAAGGTCTGATTTTAGTTGGGAAAAGGATATACTCTAACAAGTCAAACGACTAAACAGCTGTCGATGCTAAAATGAGTTTCATATTATTCTGAGTTAGGGCCTAATTTATGCTTCAAATTTTCCATCCTGTGATAATCTTTTTAGATGCATTAAAAGGGAAAAGCAACAATACCTTGAATGCTGATCAGAGCCTCTCATTTAGTGAAGAGCAGGAAAAGATAAATTTTAGATACAAGCTCAGGCTGACTGACTTGAACTCTTTATCGTCCTGCCTTCATCTCCCAAGTGCTAGGCTCACAGGTGTGTGCCACCATGCTGCTTTATGCTGTACTGTGGATAAACCCTGGGTTTTCCTATATGCCAGGTAAGTACTCTACTAAATGAGTTACACCTCCAGCTGGAATATTTTGTTTTTATTTTTCCATTTACTTGTTAGAATATTGTCTTAATATATACTTGGTTTGGCTAATACATAGTACCAGCAATCTGGGACTGAAGGAAAGTGGATGGGAATGGGCATCCTTTAGTTTGGGGAAACACATTTTGAATGTGAAATCTGATCTCTACTGACTATTACATACAATACTTTGAATTACTAAGGATGAATATACTGTAGTTTTCTTGCCCTTGTAGCCTATATGAAAATAGTTACTTTAAAAACTAGCTTTTGAGGTTTCTGCAAATGAAATCCCACTTTACTAGTTGTGATGATGTATACTTTATAAGCTCAGGTCTTACTTTAAAAAGATATATATATACATACATATATAAAGCAAATAATACATATGTGTGTGTATGTATGTATTCTAGACATTAGACATTTCTGGATCTCGTAAATCCTTATGGTTTAAAACCCACCACTGGGACTAAGTACAGATGTAGCTTACTTCATAGTCATATTCATAAGAATCCAGATTCAATCCCCAACACTGCATAACCAGGCTGTGATGGCACACAATGGTAATCTCAGCACTCTAGTGCTACAGAAAAGAGATTAGAAGTTCAATGCCATCCATTCCAGGCTACACACTGAGTTTTGAGGGCAGCCTGGGAATTTTTGAGGCCCTGTCTCAAAAAATAATAATAAGGCAAAACCCACAGTTAAATATGCTTTTGTTTGCAATGCTGTACAAAACAGGGCCATCGCAGAAAGGGAAGCATTACATTCACAAAAGAGTAAACTACAACTTGGAAACTAACACCCTATATTTCACAAGTAATACCCACCCAGGAGTTCTTTTTTTTAAAGCTTTGGAAATTTATTATAACTCAAGGAGACTTATTAAAAGAAGAGCATTTCATTAAGGAACTTTCCATTTGTTTAATTTCGAACTACAGTAATACTTCTTAACGAGGTATTCAGTATACTAAATTTATTTTGATTACATGTATTTTGAATTCTTAATCATCCTTAATCAAGAGCCAGTAGCATTTAAGCAACTTCTGAGATTTAGTTACTCACAAAGATCTACAGATACTTTCAACATGAAAGTAATTCAAATGTCCAAATTCAAGAATTAAGAAGTCATTCTATTAAAATAGATCCATGATGTAAAACACAAACCCATATGGTAATGGATTCTAAAATCAACAGGCAGCAAGTATTTATAAGGAAAAGTTTTCATTATTTACATATATACTAATTTCTATTGATGGATGATAATATCTTAAGTCCAATAGCTGAACTAATTTCAGATCCAAACTATATCACTAAAAAGGAAAAAAAAGTCACGAAATATTAAAGCCTTGATCTTAAAGTTAATACAAAATAACATGATGCTAAATAAGAATACTGGATACATTCTGATAAAAATGGAGTCTCTGAGCAGGATATATTCACCAAGTAACAGATATGAAACCTCAAGTGACAATAAATAATTTATGGTTGCTGTAGTCAAAAACCTCTATGATTTATTTTGAGAGTGATCAACTATAGCCAATACTTATAATCATCCATTATTATCCCAATACCTTGTACACAGCCAAACATCTACCCATTCACTACCTTTCAAAACCTAGATAGGAATCCATCAAATAATCAACTAAGTCTGCATGAAACTAACACAACAAAACTCCTCGCTCATGTGTAACTGAATACAAATTTAATATGGCACTGTCTTCCTCCCTTCCTTCCTTCCTTCCTTCCTTCCTTCCTTCCTTCCTTCTATCCAGCCTCTTTCTTCCCACTATACAACTTTCACCTATACATAAGTAGACTGGCTTAAAAAGAGTATGCAACTAAAAATAAAAATGTAATGGTCACTTACCATGATCACGTTTATCCCCAAAGTTGCCTTTTCTCCATGTTTACATATCAATTTTATTTCATTAAGCATCACTATCAGAACCAGACAACTTTAATTATATGCCCACATATAAAGAATATTGCTTTAGTTTCAAAACAGCTGAAATACATACATATTTTTCCTTATAAAAATCATGTACTTGCCTTGTGTCTGCATTTAAGTACAACTCCATAGGCTCCTATAATTAAAAAGAAGTAAGCAATCAGAGACATGCATATGAACTATAGTTCTATATTTATATTGCTTATGAGCATATGTTAGAATAACAACATCTATGACAATATTCTAGAGTGATAGATAGCACCATGAGCCCATACAAATAGAGCAGGGGTCTCTTATGTTTTTGTATAAACCCAGAGTAGAGACAAATCATTGCTTCAGATAAGTATTCTGAAATGTTTTTCTCTTAAAAGGAAAAAAACTACACATATTTGTTATTTTAAGCAAGATGGGATGAAACAAACACACACACCATAAGGCTGTGAGGCTATGTGAACTGGGCATAGTGGTACATGCTGCAATTCTAGCACGTACCAAGCTGAGATAAGAGGACTGCTATCAGTGTGAAGCCCAGTCTGGACTACATAGTGAGTGGCAAGCCAAACGGGTACACAGCATGAGATCTCAAAAAAAAATGTATGTTTCGAAGCAAATAGAAATTAACTCAGTAGGTTCTAGGGAACTTAAAACTTAAAAGCTAATAATTTCCCAAGAGTAAGGTCAAACACAGAGCCTACCCAAAAAAGCTCTCTGTCCTAGGAGCCAAGTATAGCCTTTTCTAGAATACTCTAATATACTAACAGGCAATTCTCATTTGGAGCTAGAGGTGAAGTTCAGTGGTAGAGTGCTTTTCTTCCATACATGGCTCTTTCTCTTTCTCTCTCTCTCTCTCTCTCTCTCTCTCTCTCTCTCTCTCTCTCTCTCTCTCTCTCTCTCTCTCTCTCTC
>NW_021604662.1:149674-154386 GCF_004785775.1 Grammomys surdaster | reverse complement strand
CCTCTCACACACACACACACACACACACACACCAAAACTACTAGCCTCAGTAATCCCATTAAACAGTACAAGTTGCTATCCCTCTCACCACAGAAGTTCAGCTTACGGGCATAGGCCCCAAGCACTCCCACTATCTGTTTTATTCTGACATGATCTCTTCCTATCTCTTGAGTTACTCATCCTGTTATGTAGGTGGAAAGCTCACCTGGCTAGAGGAAGAACAAAGAAACAGTACCTTGGCAGGAAAGTACCCAGGATACTGAAGTTAAAGTTACAGTGTAAAACATCTAATTAAAAGAATCAAGACATAATGTATATGCAATGGTGGATCTCTGAAGAAACACTACAAACATTGTTATTAGCAGACAGGCAAATCCTACATGCTATTATAAGAAGAAGGTGGGCTTGAGTGAACAATACTGGGAGCTATATGCCTCTAAGGGGTGAGGAAACCATAAAGTTGCTCCTTCATTTTGGTGGAGAGGCATGAGTCTTATAATCATAGCTAAGATGAAACCAGTGATTAGAACTAACTCATAATCACCAGGAAACAATCCACAACTTTTTTAGGTGAAAATGCATCATATAGGCTACAGGAATGCATGCTTCACAGATACATTTCCTAAACTCAAAACCAACTGAGTTAATTCTAACCTGAGCCAATACCTAAGATATCATTAACACATACTTTAAAAAAGCAAGGTTATAATCTAGACAGTCAGACCCAAACTTTAGAACATTCCCACTTTGTTACACTCTACCTATCCTCTTCCCTTTATTGCATGAGTTTTTTCTGCAATAACTTTGAAAAATAAATTCTGAAAAAGCAGTGTTTAAAAATTATTTTTTTACAGCCAGGTGGTAGTGCATGCCTTTAATCCCAGCACTCAGGAGGCAGAGGCAGGACAGTGAGTTCCAGTATAGCCAGAGCTATTATACACAGAGAAACTCTGTCTCAAAAAACTAAGTAAAAACATTTTTTTTAATATATAGGGAAGTGTAGACATGCCACAGTGTGTGTGTGTGTGTGTGTGTGAAGATTAGAAAACAAGTCTGTGGGATCCATTTTTTCCTCCTACATTGTGGGTCCTGGGATAGAACTCAGGTTCTCAGGATTGGCAGCAAGCACCTTACTGGCTAAGCTATCCTGCTGGCCCAAAAAGGTAAATTTTATAAAACAGGTAAGAGACTGTGAATGTCTTGTTGCTGGGTAATATCAATGATGAGATGAAAAGGAGTTAATTAGTAAAGGCAAGAGGACAAATTTTGTTGTGGTTTGAACTTCAGACCTTGAAACAAGCACCTAATTAATAATCAGATTCTCATTGTTTCTATTTATTTAGAAGAATTTGTCAACCTAATATTAAAATCTTGAAGAGTCCTGTAAGAAATTTTAAATTCTTGAAATTCAAAATTTATTTTAAAAACTTAAAATCCAAAATTTTTATAACTTCTGCTTTTTATAAATGCTAAGAAACCACGTTTTCCCTGATACTCAACTAAAATCATTTTTACAAATTTATGTAAAGTTTATATAAAATGTATATAAGAGTCAAATGACTAACAGTGATTTCTTTTTCTAGGAGTCAACTTTTGAAATATGAATTGTATTTTATCTAACCGATAGTAGCTTTGGTCATAAAAGCATCATGTTATGCACTACAGGGAAAGAAAAATAAATGGCATTAAAACCATCCCATAAATACTAATTTATGACATTAAAAATATAAAGAAACTATGTACTTGAAAACTTGTAAACTATAGTCTGTCATTCTCAAAGAAAAGAAGTTATTTATCCATTTGTTTACCATATAGTAATTAAAGTTAGCATATAAAACTGAATTTTCAGGTATTTAAAAATAAGCTCAGATGATATAAAATATAACAATAACAAAAATATGTAGACTAAGGAAATCATGCTAGTGAAAAGAATGAAATCAGGTCAGTTTTAAAATAACCCTGCCAGGTATGGTGGCTCATGCCTTTAATCCCAGTACTCTACAGGCAGAGGCAGATGGATCTCTGAGTTCAAGGCCAGCCTGGTCTATAGAACAAGTTCCAGGACAGTAAGATACTTGGTCTCAAAAAAAAATATCTATTAAACTTTAAAGGGTTTTTAAATGTTTTTCACTTAGACAATAAGACCCATATAGTTGAAGAACAGGGTTTTCTTTTTTCTAACACTATACATTTAGGTACATATCTGAATTGATATGCTAAGTTAAGAGGATCCGAATAAAGTTTTTGGTGATGTATAAAACGATATAGTACTCCAAACTTCAAACATGAAATTTTAACTTACCTTCACCAACAACCCCAAGGATCTCAAATTTATTCATCACATTACCAATGTTAGGAATCTTCATGAAGACAAACTCCTCTTTTGATGCGAGCCACAGAACATGGCACCAAAAAAGGAACTTCTAAACAAGTTATTCAGTAAACAGGAAAAAAATGTCCCAACGAAGAAATTCTCAATGGTTGACAAGGAACTTTCATACATTTGTTCAACTGTGAAGTATTAAATGAGTTCCTGGAAGAGCAAACACAATGAAGCACCATTAGTGTTATGTTACAATACTCAACCTATCATATGCTTCTTAAAATGTTTTTTGATCCGCGTTAATATTGCATATGCTGTAAACGAAAGTAGGAAGAAAGAACCTCAAATGAAATGGACCTCTTAGTATTTAAAATTAATACCACGACCACAATTAAGGAAGGAAGGAACATTTAACTTCTGAAAATTGTACTTTACCTAGTATCCTCATTCTAAAAATAAGAACATTATACTCAACCATACGTAGATCTTAGACGTTTTTCTCTAATAGTGATAGAACCTTTTTATTTAAAGATAGAGTCTCACTACATAGCCCTGGCTGGAACTCAGAGGTCCACAAGCCTCTGACTCTACTGTGCTAAAGTGCTGAGGCTATAGGTGTGTGTCATTATACCTAGATGACAAGAAACTTCTTTATCTATATTTTGAACCAAATAGGTAAGTATACACTGAATAACGAAACCTCTACCCCTTCCCAATTTCCTGTCTTTTCTTTTAAATAACCCAGAGTCCAATTAGTGTAGCCAGTATGTGCATGGGTGTAGAGTGCCATCCACTGGAGCACGGACAACATACCCTGGGCCACATCCCTGAAGAAAACTGATGGTGTTTATCAACTGCCAATGGCTCCTCTGCTAGGGGTGGGGCCTTATAAGTCCTACCTTTCTTGAGGCAAGAATGAGACCTTCATTTCTTAGTCGCACAAAGGGGAAATACAATACAAAAGGGCAAGAAAAAGATGTAAATATTTATATCCTTACATATACATATTCCCTAGATCTGTGCCCTAAGAGAGCATACAGGTAATGGCACACCAACAGCTCTGAGCACACTGCATACTCTAGAGAAAAGATTCCCAGTTGTTTGAAGAAGTGACTAATTTAAGACTGGGGCAGAAAAAGTGCAGAGCCAGAAAGTAAGGAAATACTTGAAGAACAACCAGGGCATGTCAAATGGACTTAGGAGCCAAGCTCAACTGACTCATATTGACAACAGTAAAAATAGGTAAATAAAGATATTAATAAATTATAATTTGTAGAATGAAATAAAACATATATCTTTAAATAAATATAAGCAAAGCTTTTTTTTTTACAAAGTTCTATAACAAATAATAAAGATAGTGATGGAATTACAAAATCTCCACGTAACAATCACTCTAGAAACAATTACTTTAGCAAGTGTCATCAATATGTTCTAAAATTTACAATTGAAAGTTACAGGAAAAATGCTATCTTGTCTCAAACTATCTACCCACAAGGCACCTATTAATTACAAAAGGACAAAGTATAATTTTAGAGTAAGGAATTCTTCCCAACACAACCACAATTAAGTGATCAAAGTTAACATGGTCAATAATGAAAGAAACCAACATTACATGTTTCCTGATAGAACATACTACATCACTACCTCTGTGGCAATTCTACTAGAAATATAAAGCCTAAATCTAGCCAGGTGTGGTGGTATATGACTGTAATTTTAGCCCTTGGGATGTTGAAGCAGGAGTATCAGAAATTCATTCCTAGCCTTAGTCAGATTATGAGTTCAAGGTCAAAGAAAAACAAAATTTAAATGTTTACAGATAGACAATACTGATTTTGATAATACTGAGGTTATAGAAAATGATGCTCTAGGGGTTTTTTGTTTGTCCTAGTTCTTTTATTTAAAAGAATTGCCCAACCTTTATGAACAATAACAGATTTTTAAAAACAATGTTTTAAAAGAAATAAATTTAAACAAAGAAAATTGTTTGTTGCCTGTAGAATCTCAAAATTTTTTTTTAAAAAGGTACTCCACATGATATAGACAGGAAGTGTTCTTTCAAACATGATGGTGGAAATGTAAACTAGGATAAGACTTCCAAACAATTAGAATATGCATACTTGAATGATATTTAAATGTTCTTATCCTGATAAAGATTTGCAAACATATAGAACCTGGGACAGCCAGGGATAGTGAACCACCCCTTTAATCCCAGAATTCTCCAGGACGCAGCTGCAGGAGGATCTCTGTGTGCTCAAGGCTAGCCAGTTCTGCACAGTGAGATACTGTCTCAGAAAGAAAGAGAGAAAGAAAGAAAGAAAGAAAGAAAGAAAGAAAGGAAGGAAGGAAGGAAGGAAGGAAGGAAGGAAGGAAGGAAGGAAGGAAGGAAGGA
>NW_021604662.1:122407-149664 GCF_004785775.1 Grammomys surdaster | reverse complement strand
GGAAGGAAGGAAGGAAGGAAGGAAGGAAGGAAGGAAGGAAGGAAGGAGAAGGAAAGGAAGGAAGGAAGGGAGGAATACTTGCAACCAGGTAATAATGTGAATTACCAGATTTATCAGATACAGCTTTGTTTGGTTTTAATTAAATGTATTGGGCTAAAGAGATGGTTCAGTAGTTCAGAGAATTTTGTTCTTGCAAAGGACCCATGTTTGGTTCTTAGCACCTACATAAATTTGCTCACAAATGCTTTCAATTTCTGCTCCAAGGGATCCACCACCCTCTTCTGGCCTCCTAAGGGTACTGCACTCATGTGCATAAATAAAAACTAAAATTTTTAAAAATACATATCAAAAATATAACAATAAATTGTACTTATTAATATTTCTTCTTTAACATTATTAAAACATCCTGCTAGGTTCTAGGCTTCCTAGAAAAGTATGGGGTATATGCACACATAAATTGATAAAATGCAGAGGCTTCAAAAGAGAGATACAAAGCAGAAGCTACAGATATTATCAGTAAACTCAAAGGAAGTCAGAAATGGTGATGCACACCTGTAATCTCAGCATTCAGAAAGAGAGGGTAGAGGCAGGATGCCAGCCTGGACAACAAAGTAACATGCTGTGTAAACTAGATAGATAGATAGATAGATAGATAGATAGATAGATAGATAGATAGATAGATAGAAAGAAACAAAGATAGATAGATATAGAGGTGCTGAGGCTGGTTCATATAAAATAAAGGACCTTTAACAATGCAACCTGAAGTCAAATCCTGGGATCACATAGTGAAAGGAAAGAACCAACTACCAAGGGACATCTTCTGACCACACATGTATACATAACAAAAATAATAAAGAAAAAATAAAATGTGGATAAAAGAAATGGGGTGATGGGAAGGAGAGGGGAAAGGAAGGGAGAGAAAGGAGGGGAAGTAAGGGAGGGGAAGGAAGTTAGTTTACACTGCCCCAGTTTACAGTCCCATCATCATGTGTAAAAGAGCAAGTCCTGTCGCTACATGGGATACTTATTTTTAAAAAGTGTCAGATTCCATAAGCAACAAATGCAATTTCTTTCTTTATATTTATTTATTCCTTTAAAAGTATTTATTTTTTGTAGAAGTATGATTAGGAAGGAATGGGGACATGGAGGGAGGAAAGGAAGGAAAAGAAAAGTGACAGGAGAGTTACCAGTGAACTGTTAGAAGTTTAAGTGTCTAACAAGGTAGCTGAATATGGGATTCATATATAAATATCAATTATATTTCTAAACATCATTAAAAACAAGCTTGTTCTATAGTAGAGTATATTTACGGAAACCAAAAGAAAAATTTAGGATTTAACCTGACAAAAGATATCTCACACCTCTAATGCAAATATATAAAACTATATTTAAAGGCATTAAAGAAAACCTAAGTCAATGAAAATATTCAAGTTTTGAGGCAAAGACGATTCAATGCTATGAAAATTCATTTCATCTTAATTGATACAGTCAATGCAATTTAATCAAGCCCACCATATGGTTTCTGAGGAATTAAAACAAGCTGCTTTCAAAATCTGCATGGAAGAATAGAGTTACAAGTAAAAGTAATACTTCTTTATAAGGAGAAAAAAAAAAGAATGGAAGTCAGGTGAGGGAGGGCTGTTTACTGAATACTCTACAGAATATACTGAGAGTTCTAACACAGCTATACCACCAGAAGCAAATTAAGACAGTGGAACAGACGTGAACACAAAGAATAAGTAATATTAATAACAATACAATATTCGTCCAACTCCTTACAATCCTGATAGGACTTGGGAGTAATGTTACAGTAAGTCAGATCAAGCTACGTCTTTCATCTCACTGCAAACTCTAGAATGACATCCCACATCATCAAAGGTAGAAGCTGAAGTCCATCTGTAAGCCACACACCTTGATTCTATCCTCTGAGGGCATCTACTAGTTCCCAATGTGGCTAGCCTGGCCCCAATCACACTGACCAACTATCATTATACTTTCCTCAGAAAACTAAAACATGTTTCTTCCATCGACACACAATTCTCTAGCGCAGTGACTGTTTCTCAACTTTCCTAATGCTGTGACCCTTTAATGCAGCTCATGGTGCAGTGACCCCAACCATAACATTCTTTTTGTTGCTTCTTCATAACTGTAATTTTGCTACTGTTATGAACTGTAATGTAAATATTTTTGGAGATAGGTTTGTCAAAGGGGTCCTAACCCACAGATTAAAACCACTCCTTTAAGGGGTTACTATAATATTCAGTAAAAATTATGTTATAATCCTCTGTTGCTGTTTTTTGAGATGGGAGGTGTCACAAAATTTATACTCAAGCTGGTGTCAAACTCATGGCAATCTTCTTTCCTCGGTCTCTCAAGTGCTGGGATCACAGGCATATGTTCAGATACCTGTCTTACAATGTTACAGTTTGGAAAAAATACAAATATTCTATTATTCATTTAAAACTTCATTTCGAGACTGTCTCCCATGTTTCAGGGAAAGGGTAAACAAGACTCACAAGGATTGGTGAGATGGATCGACTGGAAAGCACTTGTCACACAAGCTTGACAATCTAAGTTGAGATCCCTGGAACCCAGTGAATTAAAGACCAGACCTCTGACCTCTACGTTCATGTCCCCATGGTAAACACACACATATATCCATCATACAGACAGACATAGTAATAACTAACTGATTGATTGAAAAGACACACAAGGCTATAGTGGACTAACTAATCCAGGCTCTCACTCCCATAGAGCTTCTCACTGTGCAGAGGAAGAAAAAATTGTGACGTTTGAGAGTCGTGATAAGCCAGCTGTATGAAGATGCATGTTCAGTTAAAAGAGCCTTAGACTACTTCAGAGACTTAATCTTCTTTCTAAGGCTGGTTCAAAAGATCTAGGAAACATTTAAACATCTTTTCTTCTGAAAATTATTGTACAATTTATTTCAAAGGAACTGAGGTAATAAGTAAATGATCTCCACTAAGATAACCCAGCAATGAAAACAGGTCCACAGCATGAAATACACGAAAGATGTGTTACTACCTAGTCTCTGTGGCAAGCCAAACAAGGCAAACTGAGAATCCCAATTTAAATACACCAGGACATACATAATATAGGTGTCAAAATCTGTGTTTTAACTACCAGTATTCATACTGAGGCAAAACAAAACTGTACCAAATTTAGCTGAATAACACTGATTAATCTTAAAAGAGAAAAAAAAGTAAAATGAAGACACTTTAGCTTCTCTTAATGGCAAATTATATAACTTGGATGAAATATGTCTTTGAGGACAAATACAAGTGCTGGGGAAAATACTTTTTAAAAAAGAACTTGAAAGCTATGATAGTTAAGATTATAAAGAAGTATCTAGTTCAGATCAAGGCAAAAGAATAGAACCTGGAGAGGGAGCCCAAACCACCCTAAACTGTTTTGATCCCTTTTGGAAGTTGAAGAAACAGGAAAATGAAAGAAAAACAGGTTGCTTATGAAACCCTTACTGATATAGGGGCATGAATATCAAAGTCAAGGGTATTTCAAAAGGACAAAGCTTGGTATATCACCAGTCGTTTGGAACTGAAGCCCAAAAGAGCTAGCTACCATCTCTACACAAAGATAGCACCAACCTAGACTTTGTATTAGTGTCACAAATCATTTCTCATTTATAGTGGACAGACTGGAAACAAGGACAGGCAGAAATACAAGGTGAGATCCCACAAGCAAGAGCTAAGACAGACAGCTGAGACAGCAAGGGACTCACAGGGGTCTGAAAGAGTCAGATGATCAGCAAAGCCCAGGAAATAACTGCAGGATTAAGGTAGGAAAAAGAAAAGTAAAAAAGAGCAAGTGTTTTGATGACTGGATGGTCCAAAGGGTGAGAGACAAACCTCAGTGAGTTAGAATGCTAAAACAAGAGAATAATGCAAAAAGAACTCAATGAAAAGGAAAAGTATCAGCATTCAGAAGATCCTACATGGTTTCTCAAAATACCAAATTACCTACACGATACTTTACTCTAATTCTCTAGCACATACACATTTATAGCGGATGGAATGCTAGGCCATAATGTAATTCAAATGTAATTACGAGGGTTGAAATCAGAGGATATTCTCTCTCCATACCTAAAACATGGAAGAAGTCAAACACAAAAGAAATAATTGGAAAACATTAATATGTTTGGAAGTTAATAATCCCCAAAACATCCCATTAGTAGTCAAACAAGAAGTCCTAACATTTAAAAATTGCAATGCCACAAATTTATAGCAAGAAGCTAAATCAATACTTAGAAAAGGAAACTGCCAGGGGCCAGAGGATGACATGCCTTAGCAGGTAAAGGCACTTGGCACCAAGCTTGACACCCTGAGTTCAATTCCCAGAACCCACATCATGGAAGGAGAGAACAACTTTTATAGATTGCCTTGACCTTTGACCTCCACATATGTGAGATGCACCTATAAAAAAAAAACAAGTGTTTGTTTGTTTTTAAAGAAAAATGAAAACTAAGAATCTGATACACATATATCAAAAATGCAAAAATTTAAAATAAATGAACTAAGCATCAATCTCATGGCTAAAATGAATACATGTGATATAAAAAAATCATTCATGCCAGAAATTCCAAAAATAGGAAACATATTTAAGACGGTTAAAAAGGGGGCAAAGTTGGATCTTGGAAATAAAAGTTACAATTTACATTTTTGTTTGTTTGTTTGTTTGTTTTTGCTTGTTTTAAGATAGACTATGAAGACACTGTAACCACAGCAATTGGAAAGGTGAGGCAGGAGAAGTGAGTCTGAGGCTAGTCTGGGACTATCGAGAGAGAGAGAGAACCTATTTACAAAATAAATAAATAAATAAATACAACAGGAAGAGTGTCCTGAATAGAAAACTCAACTATGCCATGGTACATTTCTGCCCTGCAGAACGGTGAGCTAATATATATGGGTAATATTTTGAGGCATGCTAGTGGCAATTTGTTATACAACAGAAAACTAATAAAAACAACAACATCATTTGTTCTTTTATGTACAATGTTAAAACAGAAAAACTAAGCCACAAACCATAGACGTATATGTGATTATATGTTTGTTACAAAAATGAGGAGATTACCTCTAGGGAGCAATAAAATGGAGAAGAGACACATACCAAGATGGTCTTTTGGAGATGTCATTTCTGTTTAATTACTGGCTTAATTAACAATTTACTTATAATTATTTCCTATTGTATATTTGTGCTTTAGGAATTTCTATGCTGTTCTATTCAATTATAAAACATGTTCTTAAGAATTCACAATGACCCTAAGACACCATATATATTTAGTTTCTTAGGCATTTATTTGGAGGCAAACGAGAATTCTTATTGAAGATAAAGCATTGAGCACTGCATTAATGACTTAAACAAAAATGCTATGTCCTTTCTGTCACTGAGGCTTCAGCTCCACACAGTATACTATGTCTATTGCTAGATACAGTAACAAAGCCAAAATAGCCTTAAGGACAGATAATCACATCTGAAGAGGAGCTAATGAAGAAACTGAGTTTGTCTTCTATAAAAAAATACTGACATCCCATCTGACCTTTTTGAGAAAGAGGAAGCTCATGTGGAGGTTTATTTCAGGGAATAGAATTAGGATTACCGGTAGAAGTAAAAAAAAAAAGAAAGAAAGAAAGAAAGAAAGAAAGAAAGAAAGAAAGAAAGAAAGAAAAAAGAAAAGAAAGAAAAAAGAAAAGAAAGAAAAAGAAACAGATTTTAGCGCAGTAGTGATTAGGCAAGGGCCAGTCAGATTTATTCTGCTCACATTGGTCGTACTTGTCAGATGCCTGCAACAGACCATCTGATGGTAGAAAGGCTTTGGGATAAGCTGGTGAACACAGGCCTGCCTCTTTGCTTTCGTAACGCTAAGAGGATGTGGGCATCAAAACAAACATGATAAATTTACTTTAACAATTATTATAAAAAATTTAGTCGTGGCAGATGATAGGAAAGGGTCCTTCAGATAGGTGGTCTGAGAGTGATCTGTCAGAGAAACCTCATTCTGTTCTATAGAAAGAAGGAAGCCATGGGCGCGGGGCCATGAGAAGAGCATTCAAGGCAATACAAAGAAGAACTTGATAAGCTGTGGAACAGAGAAGGCCTGTATTTATAAAGCAGAACAAACACAGAGGAGACCAGCAGGTGGCAGGAAGGGGTGGCTGGAAACAGTTTGTCCCTGATAGAAACCAGTCTTATACTGAACTAGATGTCCTCTACAGTACCTTCCAAAGACAAGACTTGAGGTTACTAGCTATCAACTTTATAAACAAATAACCAAATGTCACAGTAATAAATAACACTTAAAATTAGGAGAATTTAAAAGTTATTACATTTATTTATTCAGTGAGAGAGACAGAGAAACAGAGAAACTAGGAAAGAGACAAAGACAGACTGACAGACACAGTGGAAATCAGAGTACAACTTACTGAATTATGTTCTCTCCCTCCACGGTGTGGGTTCTGGGGATCAAAAGAAGTCAGGCTTGTGTGACAAGTCCCTTTACCCATGGAGCTATCTCATCAGCCCTAGAGTTAACCAATTTTGTTTCTGCATTTGTAAGTAAGCAGGTAGCTATAAGAACTGACAGAAAGATAAGGCTTAGAGTTTATTTCATAAATTATGAGCACCAAATTTAAAAGTTGCCTGGGCCTAGAATGTTCCCTTCATTGCTGAAATTATAATCTTTATCTCAACAGATCTTTTCTTCTTTTCAAAGAGAGAACAAAATCAGTTGAATCATGAGTTTTGTTTTTGTTCCTGGCATTGTTTTTATACATACAAATGAGGAAACCATTTTGTCACTGAAGACTGCACAGGAATAAATTTGGTACATGACTAAATTTGCAATAATAGAAGAATCCAAACGATTTAAAAGCATCTTAAAAACTCAAGATCCATGGATAGAAAGAAACCAGTTCTCCAGAAAGCACAACCCTGTGCAAACCATCCTAATTACCTTCTTGTGGGGATTTTTCACAGCTAAATGGGAAAAAGATAGTACACTCTATTTTAGGCTTCTTCCGACACAGGACCATCTGACCCTCACATAATAGGGTCTCAATTCTGCTTTACTCTCTCAATAGCAGAAAGTAATTTGATTTATTAATCTAGTCTCTAAAATTCAGTTCCTATTATTAAATCAAACACCTACTTGGTAAGCATGAGTTACACATAACTTGCTAGTGTGAAAAGTTCAAACTAACAAACATATACCTTGCTTTGTCCTTTCCAGTCTTTCTACAAAGAAAGAAATGCACTAATTCAATACCAATTTGATCCTCATTTCCTAGCACTGCCAATCCTACTAAAACCTCCAAGCCTTCCAAAGAAAGCTTTGAGGATCAGATGGAAACAAAGGAACTAAATAAAATAGGGCCAGAAAAACTCAGAGACCATATTAATACTATACCAACCATTTAAGATATGTTAGAAGTTAAAATTGATTTTGAAGGTAAACTATATGAAAAATGTAAAGATCAATTTTTACCAAGGTTACTGCGAAATGATATTTTGAATCCCAAATCCTACAGAACTAAATTTAAAATAAACTTACAAAGCTTGGAACTTCCCAGATTTTGGTATACTGATATGTACCAGAATGATCCAAGTTACCATGTCCCCTACTCCAAGAAACAATAACATCGTTAAGATTAAAAAAGGATGGAAGGACCTGAACGAAGTTCAAGACTTTAAAGAATACTGAGTTGGGGAATTAGAGAGGTGGTTAAGAAGACTTGCTGTTCTTCTGGAAGCTTACAATTCCTCTAATTTCCAGCTCCAAGGGATGGATGCCTCTAGCCTCCGTGTGTGTGTGTGTGTGTGTGTGTGTGTGTGCGCGCGCGCGCGCGCGCGCATGTGTGCTCAAAACTAGTATGGAGCCTGTAAGAAGATTCTTTAGGTAAAGGCACTAGTTGTTAAGTCTGATGACCTAAATTCAATTCCCATTTAAGTTTAATCTCTAGAACTTTCATAGTGGAAGGACAGAAACAACTATTGAAAGTTTTCCTTTGTTTTTTTTACATGCACATGTATGCATGCATAAATACACACACAATGTTTAAGATCAATTAAAATAATCAAAAATACGAAGTCATAGGAAAACAAAACTGACTCTTTGATATATAAAACGTGAGCTCCACAGGAAGACCAAAAGAGTCAATTATCTGAACCCTGGGGGCTCCCAGAGACAGAACCACCAGTCAAACAACATATATGGACTGGACCCTAGGTCCCCTGCATATATATAGCACATGTGCAGCTTGATCTTCATGTAGGTCCCCCAACAACTGAAATGGAGGCTGTTGCTAAAGCTGTACCTTTCTGTGGAATCCATTCACCCAACTGGGCTAGGCCTTGTCTGGCCTCAGTGGAAGAGGATAGACCTAGTTCTGTAGTGATTTGATGGGCCAGGGTGGGGAGATATCCAGGGGAGGGGGGCCTCTACTCTCTCAGAGGAGGAGAGGGAGGATGAGGGTAGGAACTGTAATGGGGAGACCAGGAGTGGAACAGCAATTGAGATGTTAAATAAATAAATAAATAAATAAATTGAAAAATATATTAAAATGTTACTTGGCTATACATATATTAAAAACTGAAAATTGGGGCTAGCAAAATAGCTAAGTGGGTAAAGGTGCTTGCTGCCAAGGCTGACAAACTGAGTGAGTTTGTCCTAGACATTAAATCCAATAGTTGTTTGCACGAGCACACACACACACACACACACACACACACACACACACAAATAGACATAAAAATAATCATACTGAGATATGATTTTTCAGATTGGCAACAACCAAGAGTAAACGTATCATATTGAAAACCTGAGGAAATTAAGTGTGCTCATTCAATTCTAGTAGGAAATTATATTGACACAATTTTTGACAAAACCAAAATTAAAGACAAACATCTTGACACAGGAATAACATTTCTAGGAGTCTGTATACAAAGACACACATATGACTGCACACAAAATTCACCACAGTACTGTTGGCAAGAACAAGAGAATGAGGTTGGGGGTATAGCTCAGTAGAAGTACTCGTTTAACATGTGTGGAGGCCATGGATTCCATCATCAGTACCTACTCCCTCCCCCCAAACACAAAGCAAGCAGCCTAAACACATCATAGAAGCCTGTCTATAGTCATTCAATTATTTTAAGTGAGAGTCAAAAGTGAAATACATATATACTCTAATAAAATATTTCATAATGTTTTATTTTTGAATAATCTTGAATTATACTTAATTCTATATTTATGTTCTAGGGTGAGTAAGAAGGCTGAGTGAGTAAAGGGACCTGTCACCAAGCCTGAAAACCTGAATCTGATCCCCAAGACTCACATTTCGGAAGGAAAGCACTCTTATAAGCTGTCTTCTGATCTATACTTGCATGCTATAACATGCATGTGCCCCCACTATGCACATACACAAACAATAACTGTAAAAATCTGTATTCTAATTAAATGCCATTTGTGTTTTTGTACAGTTCTACCTAAGAATATATTGACAATTATATTATGATATTATTGCTGATTTTAAATCTTTCAAAATCTACTAACCAACAAGCAAAAAACCTACACAATGGAAGATGATGAGGGCTGGACAGATGTCTGATATAGCTTGCTGCACTTGTAGAGGCCACTTTAGTTTGGATCACCCACATCAGGTAGTTGACAATCAGGGATCTGATCACTTGGCCATGACAGGCCTCTACACACACACACACACACACACACACACACACACACACACACACCTTTTAAAACAACATAGAAGTTACTAGTCTTGAAGACTTGAATACCATAATCTCAAAGTAAACAACATGGAAAACTCCAAAAGCTTCCAGGCTAGTGTTAATATATTGACAAACTGACATTCTCATCTGATCTCCAGACTCCTGGTCCTCATAGTTCTACACTGAAATTACATAATACACTCTGAAACCTAGAGTTCTCTCACCAAGACAAATGTCCAGGCTGATGCTTAACCTTGACTAATTTTAACCTTTTAGTTGAAATCTGAGACTCCTCTGATAGACTATCTTCGAGGTTCCTTATTGTTTTCAAGTTCACAAATTCATTTCTAAGTTCTTGGAGCCTTGCAAACTGAGAATGGCTACTAAAATTCTCAATAATAAAGATGACTTCACAGGGGATCAATATGAAATCTGTAAAGTCTACCCCCTGTCTTTTCATTACGATTCTAAATTGCTTACAAGGTAAGTCTATGGAGTGATTGAGTATAATTCAGAAGGTTTCCAAAAAATAGCAAAACCAGAAGAAATAGAATACTGCCTACCAAACAGCTGGTGATTAAACTCTAGTCCTGTGAGGGTCACTTATGTTAAAGATGAAAACCAAGTGGTAATAACTAGGCAGCAGCAACTTTGTGAGACATCAAGAGGAAGCCTGGGATAGTTTCCAAATTTACTGAAAGTTATTTTTACTTAAAGATACTTGTGTCCTATTTTTTTTTTAAAAAAAAAGAAGTAGCAGAAAATCAAGCAAAAAGAATCTTACACTTTCTCAGCTGTCTGTGCTGCTAACTTTAGAAGGGTAAGTAGTAAAAATTAGCTTCTTTAAGATCAATAAATGATGTAAGCAATCAAATTCAAAAGATAAAACCTAATTAAAAGAAAAGATTGGTTCTTTCCCTCAAGCAGATTACAATTTCAAGAAAAGACAAAACAGGACTGAGAGCAGTTTGGAGTCCCATCTTACTACACACTAATTTGATATGGAGCTGCCAGACTCTGAGAGCTTACATTTGTTTTCATTTGTAAACTGGAAATACCTGTGAGGACCTGTGGGTTTTCCCTGACAGTCTGTATCTGCAGGGCATCTCCACCCCATGCCTGGGTCCTTCCAATACCAGTTCTCTGATTCTAACACCAGCTGCCTGCTCTATGTTCAATCCACAGGTTGAAGGACTTAGTCTAACAAGTCTGCCCCATTTAAAACAGCCACAAGTCTCTAGACCTAGAGTAGTTATGTGACATGAGGACAAATTCAGGGGTTTCCATACCTTCTCCTAGGGTTCAAACTTTGCTCAAGAACATGAGAAAATGCTACTTATAATCAATACCTTCTCATTAGAGGTTATATAGTGATGAAACAGCAAGCAGTTTACTAAGCTGCATCTAAGTTTACAATGAACATACAGACAAGCATTACTTTGATGTATATAGTTATTTTGCCCACGTGTATGCCTATGCACAAGTGTGCAGTGCTCATGGAGGCCAGAACAGGAAATGGGTCCCCTGGAGTTGAAGTTACTGATTGTTTTGAACAACCACATAGGTGCTGGGAATTGAACCCGGTCCTCTGCAAGAACAGCCAATGCTCTTAAGTTCTTAAATGACATGTTTGGGAGTTTCTAGCTTGGTAACTACCCATACCCACATCCATACACGCACACACACACACAAGCTCTGAGAAATCTGGTAGGTTCCAGGCCAATGACAGATTCTGTCTCAATCAAAAAATGTGGATGGCACTAATGACACTTGAGGCTGACCTCTGGCCTCTTCACACACACACACACACACACACACACACACACACACATCAAATCCTGGCATCTTCCGGGACAGCTGTGTGTGTGTGTGTGTGTGTGTCTGTGTGTAGAAATGATACAAAAATGATGAATGAAGCATTAACCATTATACTCAATTGTGAAACACTGTGTAGGTGCTGGGAATTGAAGCCAGGTCCTCGGAAAGAGTAACAAGTTTCTTAACCACTGAGCTATCATCACTTCAGCCCCAAATTTTTCAATTTAATAACCATGCTTTATAAACAATTTAATGAGTAACAAGTGGCAAGACTAAAATGAGACTGACAGGGTCGTATATGTCGGCAACCCCAACATTTAGCACAAAGTTCGAGGACAGCCTGGGGCTACATTGCAAGACTGGCTCCTCCTTGAATCCCCCAAAAGTGCTAATGATATTTTATGAATTTGCCATCCCTTTTGGTAAATCGACATAAATTACTTGTGTCCTTTGGGAAACCCCTTTAAGTACAAGCTTCTAATTAAGATGATAAATCCCACTTATTCGAGGTATTTGCTTTATTTCTGTCATTTACTGTTATACTGCTGTCATTATCCAATTAATGATGATCTTTTATATATATAACCTTAATCTTCCTTACTAGTCTATTTTTGTTCAGATACTATTATTTCCTCTTAATGAATAAAAACA
Organism: Grammomys surdaster; assembly: GCF_004785775.1. Classification (NCBI taxonomy): domain Eukaryota; kingdom Metazoa; phylum Chordata; class Mammalia; order Rodentia; family Muridae; genus Grammomys; species Grammomys surdaster. The sequence continues at coordinate 137,433 of NW_021604662.1, read as the reverse complement.
CAGGCTGAAAGATATAAAAATGACTTGGTTTGGGTCACATAATTAGTGAAAGATGGTGCTCAGATTTACCAGTATTCTCTGAAAAATAGAAGTTTGGAGTTCTGGTAGGAAGAGTTTGTGCCAACAAGAAGTGTGTGGGGACTGACTGTTTGTCATCTTAATAGGACTTCAATTGTTGAGATAATGATGTCTCATCTTCGAAAGAAGGCATATCAATGCCAGGAATTAAAAAGTCACTTGTGATATTTAAAATTACACTATGCTAACCTGACTAACTGAAACAGCAGATAAGATAATATTTACATTGAGTGTGGGTCTTTTTAAAAGACTGAATCTTGCATATATAGTTAAGTAGTCGTTATGCTGAGAAAAATGATGATCCCATGATGAGACAGGCTCCATGGTCATCTGGAAGCTATGCCATGCTTCACCTACTCTGCTTCGAAGCAACCTCTCCAAAGCTGCTTATAAGATCTGCATATGAATTTTCTCTGTGTTGGGATGAACGTATAAGATTTGTTCCAGCTTTCAGATTCTGTGAGTCCCTGAACAGGAAGGTGATGGTTGGTATTTCAAGGGGCTTTACAATGTTTTCTTCATGGAATTAAAGACACAAATAATAGCCAGGAGTGGTGGCACACACTTTTAATCCCAGCACTGGCAGGCAGAGGTAGGCAGATCTTTGCGAGTTTGACACCAGCCTGGTCTACAAAATGAGTTCCAGGACACTCAAAGCTACACAGAGAAACCCTGTCTTGAAAAAAAACTAAACAAACAAAACAAAAATCCAACCCACAAATAATTAAATTTGTGGAACTGTAAAATATATTATGGATAATCTACAGAGAGAGTAATATTTTTTATAAGCTCATTCCCTGACAGTTCCTATTGTTATACATATACATGGTCAATTCTTATTTATGAATTGTTAGGACAGCTTATTCCAAGCCCATTGCTTTTCTTTGATTTTATCTTTCTTTCATAAATATGGGCTGTTATTAAGTTCTTCAGTTAACAGGTAGAAAAAAGCTAAGATAAAATTTTTTTAAAGCTTCCCAGAGAATTTTGACAGGAAAGATAATGAAACTGAGATCTCTTTACCCTAAGACAAAATCTTAGAAATTCTTGATATAGTTCTTATCTTTTTGTGTGTTTTCTTTAACATAGTGCCTATGTTATATGCATGGGCTAGGGTCTGAGGTATATCTACTTCTCAGGGAATTATAATTTGCCTAAAAGAAATAGATATGTAGACAAATAATAAGCATTTAAATAACTATATGAGGAAAATCCTATAAGAGCTGGGGTGGGGGGACATGAATATTTACAGTCCCCCCCTTAAAAAATCATCAGAATTAATAAAACTTGAGAAACTTAATAAAGAAAGAAATCAGGTTTTGAGAGAACCATTTCTAATTGAACAGAGCAAAGAAATTGTAATTTACTCTTAATTATTTCACTGTCACTTAGTTATTTATGACCTAGATCACATCCAAAGTATGACACAAAATGGAGAGATGGTGAGATGACTCAGCAGGTAAAGGCATTTCTTGCTGCCACACCTAACAACCTGGGTCAACCACTGGAACCCACATGGTCAAAGAGGAGAATCCATTTCCAGAACTTGTCCTCTAACTTCCACATGCATATGTGTGTCCCCCTACACACACAACACACACACACACACACACACACACACACACACACAGTGTAAATTAAAAGACAAACACAGAACGGAATTCCAATGGGTTCCTTTAATAAAAAGACAGGTTGCGTTTTACGGAAATGTTAGCAAAATCTTTTTGCTTAATGGGATTTGGCTATTACCTCTCCTGAATTCTCAGGTCAGATTACAAATAAGGCCTCAATGAAGTCTGCAAACTTTATTAGCACTATCAATAATCAATTAATCAATAATTTATGAATCACCTACTCATAAACTGTAATGAATCTATACCACTAAGGTAAGATGGTAAAGGGAGAAGCAGATGGGAACTTCACTACCTTTACATTTCTCTACACTGAAAATTCTCCTAAATTTTGGACTTAATTATTTTAAAAACTCATTAAAGAGGCTCCACATATTTTAGCTGGCAGAAGAATCAGTGAACTTGTAGACTTTACTGACAAAGATCATGCAATCTGAAGAAAGCAAACAGAATGAAGAGAAATAAGCAGTCCTCAGGGGCTACCTTTGAGCATACTGTGTTGGTTAATTGCATGTGTCAACTTCACTGCACCACAAAAATCTCAGCTATTTGTTTAAACATTATTCTGGCCATGTTACAAAAATCCTAGATATGTGTTTAAACATTCTGACCATGCCAGCTATTGCTCCAGAGCCACAATAGTCATCATGCTTCCCACCATGATGATAATGGACTAAACCTCTAGAACTATAAGCCAGCCCCCCCATTAAATGCTCTGATATAAGAGTTGCCTTAGTCAAGGTGTCTCTTCAGAGCAATAGAGCAGTAGCACAACCTCTAAGAATCTCAAATTTCAAATAGAATAAACACAAGAAGATCCATGCCACGACACACCCTGGAAATACTGGAAAATGGAAAATGGAAAAAGTAGTAAAATGAGCTTATCATATACAAGGCAGACTCGGCAAGGTCAATAGCTGGTTTCTGGTTAGAAAAGATAGAAATCAAGACTTGGTAGCACATAGGCAGAATGCTAGCACTACAGGAGGCTGAAAGCGGGAGGACAACCCCATGTGCAAGGCCAACCTGGGCAACATAAGTGACTTCCAAACCAGTTGAGGGCATATAACAAAACCATGTCAAACAAGTGAGGGAGGCAGAGAGGAAAGGAAGAAAAGGAGACAGCAAGGTGACATATTCAACATTCAAAATACTGACAAAAACAAACAAAACAAAAACCTGTGTACTGATTCAGGCATAAAGGCAAAATAAATGTATTTTAATAAATAAAAACGAGGTAATCAACATCCAGAAAATATAACATTCAAGACATATTTAAGAAATTGTACTCTGAAGCAAGTGGCACAAGACAGTAATGTGGATTCTACACACTTATTTAAGGCATACTAAAGCACAAGGAAGGTGGACAGAGACAAAGCTGTATTGTAATAAAGAAATGCCAACAGATAGCAATTCAAAGAAAGGAAGACATGAAGAGAGCCAAAACCAATAACTACAGATATATGTATATGCAAATATATACTTAATATTCTCTCTGCTTCCTTGTATGCATGCCTATGTGTGTTTATGTGAGCCTGTTTGTGTGCTTGCATGCATTTCAAGGTCAGAAGTCAAACTCTTGTGTTCTTCTTCATGTATGCCATCTAGCTTTTTTTAAAGACATGATTTCATTATGTAGCCCTGGATGGCCTAGAACCTGTGGTGTAGATCAGGCTGGCTTCACACTCAGAGAAAGACACTTGCCATTAATTCTTAAATACGCCACCATGCCCAGCTTGACCTTGTATTTTGAGACAAGATTTTTCATTTGGCCTGGAACTTGCCATTGAACTAGAGTATGTTGAGGAACAAGCCCTAGGGCTCCACCTGTCTCAGCCTCCCCAGAAACGGAAGTATAAGCACACACCACTATACTCAGTTTAGTTTGCTGTCTTTGTTTTGTTTCTTACATGAGTTCTGGAAATTGAACTCAAACCTTCATGCTTGCATGACAAATATTTTACCTCCCTAATCTCCCTCTGTTTCTTTAAAAGACAAAATTATTGTTACTAATAATTTTAGCACTATTGTTTGGACTGAACACATAATGTAGTAGCACACAGTGTTTTGTAGATATTAGATATTAGGAAATATTGAAAATGTTAAAGAAAGCTGTAACGCCACTAAACTTACAAATTAGGGCAGGACATGGTACAAAGCTTTAAATCCCTTTAATCCTGGCACTCAGAGACAGAAGCAGGAAGATCTCTGGGAGTTCTAGGCTAGCCTGGCCTACATAGAAAGCTTCAGGCTGGTCAAGACAACATAATGAGAGCATGTCTTGAAAAGAATGTCTTATGAAGTTGGACAAAGTGGATACTAATGTCATTGAAGGAACAAGCTATAGAAGATTAACTTCACTAGAATCAGAATTCTCTTTGACAGTCCACTTTTCCTATAACCACCTCTCTCAATATCCCAGGCCTTATACAAAATAGTACAAATACTTCTTTTTCTTTTGAATCCTGTCTCTCTTTCTTTCTTTTTCTTTTTTTTTTTTACAAATAATCCTTACATTTAAAGGAAATGTAATGTCAGAGACTAAATTATATAAGAAATGAAATTTTAATTTTATTTTAAACAAAGAATTATGGTCCGTGAAAATTAAAAGTGTTGGTTTCACATACTTCACTTCTAACTTATATTTTTGTGGAGCACTAATACAAGCTAAGATACCCAAATGAAATGGTCTCTACAGAGGGAGATAAAACAAACTTGTGCCTCAAGTTATCATCCTCATACAATACACCCAATTCACAGGAATGACTGATATTAGCAAGCACCTTCACAATCATTAAACAAAAATCCTATCTGTCTCAGGAGCCTTGCTTTTTAAAGTATGTGATTCATAGTAATTAGTCCTTCACAAATGTTAAGAAATAGTCTTTGATTGTGTGTTCAGTGCAGTGCGCAAAGTGAATACTCTGAGCTAAGTATGGTGACACACATCTGTAATCCCAGCACTGGGGAAGCTGACACATAAAGTTCTTGAGTTTAAGGACAGCCTGGGCTACACAAAAAGTTCAAAGACAGCCTGACCTACATAGTGAGACCCTTTCTAAAAGAAGAAGAAAAAGCAAAGGCTGGCAAGATGACTTAGTGGATAAAGGGTTTATTGCACAATCCTGATGACCTAAGTTCAGATTTCCTGAACCCACATAAAAAGCCAGATAGAACAGCACAAGCTATGTGGAATCCCAGCTGCCACAGCAAGAGATGGAGGCTAGAAAATAAAATCCACTGCAGCTTAGGAACCAGCTAGCCTGGAATACATGGTAGTTATCAACAGACCCTCCTCTCAAACAAGGTGGAAAGTAAGGACTATCACCTGAGGTTGCTCTCTGACCTCTCTCTATATGCATATATGCACATTTAAGATCATACACACAAAAGGGTTCTATATATACTATGTACTATAAATATGCTTCAGTTTTTTCATTTTATCCTGACATCATCTAGAACTGCCTATCATATCAATTCCATTTCAATTTGCATTTAAAGAAAATCTTCTAGCAAAATGAGTAATAGTCATTTTTATAATAACTATACCTCCAAATAAGCAACCTTAATCCTACTCAATATGTACATAGCCACAGGCCAAATAAGATTCCAAAATTCAGACATCAAATTTAATATGGAAGCATACATTATTGCAACTCTATCCAAATTACTTAGGATTAAGGTATCAAACAGAACAAAACTATATTATATAATGAGATAAGTACTAATAAAGGAATGACCTACTCATTCTTTGGTATGTATTATTGGGATTTTTTTAGCCAATAATAAAACTTACATTTTCAAATTACATGGTTTATGTTATAATTTATAGATTTACATGATGTTCCTTTTTTGTTCTGAGTGATGTTAGCATTTTACTTTAGGGCTTACAACCTAGCATAAACAAAGAGGTCTCCTAAAATATTTCATGTGTTTTTCTTTTTCTTAATTTACATTTTTGGAGACAAGACATAGGCCAACCAAGACTTGCTATATTGTAGCTATCAAGGTGAACCTCTGATCCTCCTACCTCCACCTCCAAATTCTGGGGTTACAGGCATGTATACCGGAATGCCTGGCTTATGAAGTTCTGGAGTTTGGGCGCAGTGCTTTGTACGTGTTAGGCAAGTATTTTTTCAACTTAGCTTCATCCTCAGCCTCTCTTTTGTGTTTTCAACTGTTGCAAATTTTAAAGAACCATTGAACAGTAAGAAAATATTAACACATTTCAAAAACCTTTGTCATAAGCTTTTGCTCAGAGGAGACACTCACCCTAGACACACTTTAAGTAAAACAGTAAGACACCAGTCACAGTCTTAGATGCCAGTTTTACAATATCACACACCACTGTCCCTGGGCAGTAATTTATCTGACTAGAGATGAAGCCCTGGCCAAAGCTGGAAAGAGAATATTCTCTTTTCTGGGGGATGGGGACTCAACTCCTAGACCAAGAGAGTAATTATCCTGAGAGCTCACCAGAAGGTCCAACAGATGTGGGACTTTGGGGTGTGATTTTGATGTGGTAGTAACAAAAGACCTGCAACTAGTTGAGTTAGAAATGTAGAAATTACCCAGATAAGGACAAACCTTAAAAGTAAAAGCTGCCTGACTGTTTTCTGAATTGCTCTCAGATGATAAACTGAGTTAGCACAAAATCTTGTTGCCCTTAAATTTTTTGAGAAAATTTCTATTCTTTCAGCCAATGTCTAATCATATTATGAAGTATATGATATTTGACAGGGGTTCTTTTGTTTTGCTTTTGGGAGCGAGTATTACATTGTAGCTCAGGGTGGCCTAAAGGTCACTATATAGCTGTGATGATTAGTGTTAACTGTCAACCTGACAGATCTAGAATGACCTGGAGGGTAGGCCTCCAAACCTGTCCATAGGGGATTATTCTGACTGCTATGAGAAGATCCATCTTAACTATGGGCAAGACTATTCCCCAGGTAGGGGAGACTAGACAGTTCAGAATAGAGAAAGCAAGCTGAGCACTAGCACACATTCATCTGTTTCCTGATGCAATTCGACATGCTGATTTCTGCTCCTTGATGCCTTTCTTCCCCGCCATAGTGACTGTATCTCTCTGGAACTGTAAGCTAAAACAAACCCTTTTTTAATTTGCTTTTAGTTAGGGTATTTTGTCACAGCAACAGGAAAGAAACTAAGACAAAAGTCCAAGCTGGCCTCAAATTGGCAGCATTCTTGCCTGAGCCTACTTGGTGATGCGATTATGGCCATGAACCACTGTACCCTGGTAAATATATACTAATACTTGAATTAGGATATCAATTCAGGTGATCTAACATTAAGTCTCAAAATAACAGTGGCTTAAATAAAACAGAAATTTACATCTCTTTCATGTAAATATCCGGGAAAGATGTTCCAGAGTTTTCTACCTCAGAGTCAAAAGAAGCTTTCACCATTTTGACTGCATTCCAGTCACAGAAAAAATGGGAGAGCCTAACTCTGTTCCTTTTAGGGGAAACACAAAAGATGCCCCAACATTTCTATCCATATTCCACTGGCCAACGCTTACTCCAATACCTGCACCTGAATGCAAAGTAGACCAAGAAATAAAGTTTTTTAAAATCTGGATGACAAGTGTCTGCTTGTCAATTACTAAATATCTTAATGCAAACAGACCCTGTAAACCAACTTAAAATATACTAAATATTCTAAAGCTATGCCTGAAATGTAGCTCTCTAAAATATTTCAGTCAGTGTCAACAAATATTCCTTAAAACATCAGACAGGATTTTCTGGGGGAGAGAGGGGACAGGGATAAATGAAAAGGAAACAAATTTACCCAGTATGCACTTCAGGAAGGTAATAAATGACTGCAATCAAAGGACTTTCCATTTTATCTTACCCTTTCCCCTCCTTTATCAGCTACCCATTAAAAAAATTAGTGGGAATGTATATTATATTCATGTTGGAGAAGACAGAAGGCTGACCCAGAACATGAACCATATTGTGAGCATCCAATAACAGGCAAGTACTTAATTTCACTTGCTGAATATATAAATACATATAATGTGAAAAAAATAATAAGGTTCTGGAATTCAGAGAGCCCCAATGTCCTCAAATTAAAATCTTTTACAAAAGGCCGTCTCTTTTTATTCACAACTGCTAACGTTTAACATTACAGAAGGGTTGCTTTGTTATTTTTAACCCCAAATCCACCAAAGACTATTCAAAGATAATTGTGTTTAAATTTTGTACCCGATTTCTCTCCAAAATTAGAATGTTATTACCTATGTGGAAATTGCTTGGTGGCACTGTAAAGCTTCAATAATGAAGGGGAAAAATCAGTACATAAAAATGTAGTTAAGTTATATAATGAAGTGCATTAAAGAAAGATTAATTTGGGGGGTTTGGTTTTTGGGGGTTTTTTTGGATTTTTTGGGGAGGGGAGAAATAGGAAAGAAAAGCTATCCAAAATATAGCATTTTAAATTCTCCAGTGATGATGTCAGCTTATGAACATCTAATAAAAAAAACATAAGAACATAAAAAAAATTAGGTTGTTGCTAGGGATATAATTCATGGCCTAGTCCATGCCAGTCAAGAGGTCCAACTGCCACTGAGTTATACCCTGGAGCCAGAAATTGAAAGCATTTTCAACTATTGATGAGAGAAAACCAAAAGATATGCTCAAAATAAGAAGATGAGATCCTTGACCTCATGAAGGCTGGACGCCCCAGGGGGTGGGAATTTTGAGGGTGGGGAAGTGGGAGTGGGGGGGTAGGTGGGGGTTACATCCACGGAGAAGGAGGAGGAGGAGGGGTAAGGGGATGGGGGGTTCCCGGGTGGGTGGGGGATGGGGTAAGGGGATAACATATGAAATGTAAATAAAATATCCAATAAAAAAAAAAGCTCAACATACTGAATCATTTTATGGAAAGGTTGATCAAATGTCAACTATGTCCTCCAATATTTCCAAAAATATATGATGTTCATGGAGAGACAAATAACCAGTCCTGGAAAGCCTTCATCATTAAATACAGTGAAATCAAATGGAAAGGTACATGACATCTTCCATATCCTCCTGATTTCCCCTCTTGTCCCCCTCTGCACCCAGTCCTTCCTCTGAGCTGGCCAACAGAAGTCAAGCACCCAACAACATATGCTTAGCTGTGGGCTGTGGACTCAAAGAGGCAATACCTCCCACAGACATCTCTGTAAAAAGACACACTGCAATAGCACTTTCGTAGCTGTACATATTTGATTTCTAAAAATTTTCTGAGTAACCCATAACTTATCAGCCTTTACCAATGCCAGTAGAGGGTCTATTAGTGACTATTTGTTTTCCATATATTCCCAACCTAGCCTGTTGATGGTGATGATGATGATAATGGCAGATTACAGTAATAAGTAGCCTTCTCCCACAATGCTCACAGTCGTTCCATTTATTTCACTGAATCCCCATATACTCAATATAAAGCAATTAATTTGTAATCCAGCCACACTGACAGAATGAGTTTAAGCACTGAAAGGCCCTTTTCTATTACTACTAAGCTGATTTTTTTTTCAGAAAGAACCAGTTCCACTTTATCCATTTACTTCTTTTTTTAACATATATTTACTTGTATAAGTGGGTGTATCTGTAGGGGATACTCATATGGAGGTTAGAAAACATTTTCTGGGTTTCAAGGATCAAACTTGGGTCATCAGGCTTGGTAGCAAGCACCCTTACCCACTGAGCCATCAGGCCATCCCTGCTTTATTATCTTTAATTACTTCTCCATATATAGCACATAAAATACCTGTTACATAATCTAACCATATTTAATCTAAGTTATTCTAACAAAAATAATGTGTTAACATTTCAGTTTTAAGTGATATTCTAACCAATTTTTCTTTTGAGGACTCGCTACAAGAAATGGATTAAAAATTAATAGGTGTAAATACGTGTTCTCTAAAGTGAGTTTATGAATTATAACTCTAAAATTATAAAAAATGCAAAAGTACTCAGAAGGCTGAAGCAGGAAGAGCATGAGTTCAAGGTCAGCAAAACATAAAGCCGTAAGAAATATCTTCTCTCTCTAAAAAAAATAAGTATGGACTGACAGACCAAAATCTGAACTAGACACTGAAATGTTGGGTTCATGTATCTTCTGTGGTGTGTTTCTGTGCATGTGTGTGTGTGTGTGTTATGCACAGCCAAATGTATGGGTGTGGATATAAACATATGTGCAGGTGTATGCGTGAGTAAACATCTGTAGAGGATTAAAGCTGACCTCAATTGTCTTGTTTGATAACTCTTTAAGGCAGGGTTTCTCACTGAACTCAGAGCTGGACAATAAGAGTTAGTTTAGCTAGCCACCTTGCCCCAGGGAGCCTGTCCCTGCCTCCTGAGTGCTGGAATTACAGGTGCCTGCCACACCTGCCTCACTCTTTACATAGGTTCTCAGGATCCAAACTCCAATTTCCATGTTCCAATGGTAAATGCTTTATCAACTGAGCCCCTTCCATGGCCTTAACTTTTCTTAAGTCAATTTTTCTAAAAATTCCTCAAGATCTATTAGAATTCTTTTAGATTTACTCATTTTATTTTATGTGTATGAATGTTTTGCCTGTGTGTATATATACCCACATGGACGGTGGTCCCCAAGGTCAGAAGAAGCCATTGGATCCCCAGTAGTCAGAGTTATGAATGGTTGTGAACACCATGTGGGTACCGGGAACTGAACCCAGGTCCTCAGTGAGAACAGCAAATGCTCTCAACAACGCTCTCTCCAATCCCATCTATTTGGAATTTAACAATCATAACAGCCTAATACATTTTCATAAACATTAAATTACCAACTATTTATAACATAACTGTGACACTGTGAATACTATAGTTAGTCAATCACATTCAAGAACACAAAAAATAATTCAAAATTGAAAAGACATTCTACCATGACTAAGAACAATTATTAAGTACCAGATTCAGATAATAATCTCTGACATACTACTTGTAACTGAAAAACTTATTAAACATTAAAATCTCTCCCTATAAAAACCAAAATATGTGTTCTGGGTAGAGGACAAGAAGATTGGGAGCTATTCATGCTAATAAAGAAACAGAAGAATTATTTCCATGCTTTATTTAAAAGAAATACTCCTATGATATATTTAAAATTACTGCATACAAAGAAGCCAAGAAGAAACCATTTTAAAAGATGGTGCTATTCTATAGAAATGTGTTTAAACTGTACAGGCAGTTGTGCTTTCTGAAGTTCTACTTCTAGATTCCCTCCCTGTAGGACAGTAGAAAATGCATGTTTAGGACAGAAAAAAATTATTTACTCACTGTATAAATTCAAAACTCAAGAAAGGCACACACAACTAATAAAACTGATCCAGCAAGACACTGCTGGGAAAAAGACCTGTTTACTCCACATAGCTTCCTTTAGAATCCTTAGTTTACTATAGCATAGATTCAATTTATATTTCCTGTAAAGGAAATTTCTAGTTAAAACAGCAGCACAGTCTGAAGAGCATCCAGAACGTTCTGAATTAATTAATTTAAGGTCATATTTTGTACTTAAATGGGTCTCACATCCCATTCATCTGCTGATTATAATTACAGCCATCACTATTTTTCTTCAAAGTTGAAATCTGCAAGTTGAATTCAAATACATCATTTTCTAAAATTAGAATAAGATTTTCCTCTAAACTTGTTATTAAAATATTTTAATCTAGGGGAATGAAATTACTTAATCAGCTAGTTTGGTCAAAGATAAACCTTTTTTAAAAAAAAACCTCAGCTCATCTAAGTACCATTTAAGAGTCTCCAGAAGTCTTCATGATGATCTACACATATCACTCACAGTCACCAAACACCTACCATGTGAAAGAGACTTGGAAAGACAAAAAATGCAAGGGGAAAAATATTTTCCTTCCACAAAACTATGGTTAGTTTTGGCTTGCCCACTCTTATAACCCCCAACTAGCCATGAAACTCTTACTCATCAAAAGCACCATATGACCCCAAAATAAAAATGTCACATAAGCACTGTTTCGGTGCAGTGGTAGCCCATAAGTCTCACGAGTTATGCTACCCACCTCCATTATGTTTTTGCTGAAAGGCCACAGGAGCTCTTCCCATGGAGGTGACCCTACAGCAATGATCTAAGTCCCCATCTAGTTCTTGAGGCTGCCTAACAGCCACTGTTTTTTCTCTTCCTTGACCTTTTTGGATAGGGTCTCCCTCTGTAACCCCTGGCTGGCCTGTAGCTCACTGTAAAGCTCAGGCTTGTGTGGAACTCATAGCAATTGTCCTATTTCAGCCTTCCAACTGTAGGTTTACAGTTATGGGATACCATAGCATGCTCCATTGACTTGACTTTGGCAGGTCACAATGGCCCACAGACTTCTTTTGCCCACTTTTGTCACTACTATGACATTGCTAGAGGACAACCTATAGCAATACTTGATCCTTCAGCTGTAACTAGACGAATTACCAGCCAACTTGGGATTTTCCTTGGCAAACAGTCCCTGACATTGCCCACACTGACACATACATGCTACTTCTCTCCGCATGCAGTTTCTAGAGTTCCTGAAATCCCTATCTCTATTGGTACCATGCAGCATCACAAAGAGCAAGGCAATGTCACTTGCAAATGTGGAAACCTCCTTGGGCTACTTCCTGTGGGAGACTATTAAGAATAATGACTCAGAAAGAATTGACCAGGGATGCCCTTCACTAGTGACTCCATTATTTGGAGGAAGTTTTGTAACTACAAGCAAGCCTTTATCTCTAACTCCTTTACTTTCACAGTGCTCTCAAAATGAAATTCCAAGCATTAAAAATATTTTAAGTGATTTGTTTAAACAGCCCTTAGGAATATTTGCAGCATTATTATTAACATTGGTGGCATTATGAGTTTTAACTGAGTCTCATGGCCATTGAGGCCCCAAAAGAATTGGGTTTATAATCAAAAATAATTCAGAAATGAAAATAGGATACAGTTTTAGTTTTTCATTCAGAATGAATTTGAATTTCTAATAATGCTTGCTAGGTAATCCAGATAAGCAAAATCCTGTGCACGGAAGGAAGAAAAAGCTATATAGCTGAGCATGGTGGTAGGGGCCTATGATCTCAACACTCAGGAGGCTGAATTCAGCAAAAGGATCACATGTTCAATGCCAGCCTGGGCCACATAGCTTGGTTCCAGGCCAGTATTACTTATATAGGTATAGCCAACATCTTGGCTCATAAAAACAAAACAAAATCAACACCAGTGATCTTGAGAGTGTCCTCTGGTTGTTCAGCTCACCATGGGACTACTGAGCAAGACTCAGGGAGGTTTAGCCCAGGCTGGTACAGCTTCACTGGGAGTCTACACCATTCCCTGCTGCTTAGATCTGTTAAAGTATCTCAAGAGTCCTATGAAAGTGGCAGCCACAGCATGATACCTTTTGGGGGTGTGGTTGGCATAATATTGCTGACATTTTTCTTACCTTCATTTATTTAATGTCTGCTTTGCAAAGGAAAAGGATATGAAGTGGGTACATTTTTATTATAAGAAAGACATTTTCCTTCCTTTATAATAATACCTGGAAGGAAAATAAAAGATATAAACTATGGAGAAAAAACTATCATTACTGACAAATTATACAGATAGAAAAATTTTAAAAACTAGCTTGCAAATTAGGGAAAATAAATGTTACCAACATAAGGGACACATGTTAGTGTTAATTTCTATATGCCAGTGACAACATTAAATAATAGAAGTTTAAGTAGACAAAGTGATACACATTTGCAATCTAAGAATTCAAGAAGGGAAGGCAGGCTAGTTAGAAGTTCAAGATCGTTCTTAGCCACACAAAAAGTTCCAGGCCAGCCTGAGTTACCCATGAAAAAGACTAAGATTCATCATATATAGGCATAAAACTGTCAAAGAAAAAAATCAATTAATATTTTAAAAGATCAAACATACCATTTATGGTAGCACATGCCTGCAATCTAAGCTAAAGCATAAGGACAATTATGAGCTTGAGGCTAGCCTGGGCTGCATATCAAATACCAGGCCAGCCAGGAATACACAGTAAAGCTCTGTCTTAAATAAAATTTGGGGGCAGAGAGATGGCTCAGCCATCTTGCCACCAAGCCAAAGAACCTGAATTTGATCCCTGGGACCTACATGGTGGAAGGAAAGGACTCCTACAAGCTGCCCTTTGACCATAGGTGTATCATCACACATAGACACTAGACAAAGACCTAGAGAGATGACTCAGTGATTAAGAATATTGGCTGTTCTTCCAGAGGCTGGACTCCCAGAATCTCATGGCGGTTTACAACTTTCTGTAACTCCAGTCCAAGGGGTTCTGATTCCTTGTTCTTGAAGCTATGGATATGAAGCATACAAGTGGAACACAGACATACATGCAAGCAAAACACCCATATAATTTTCAATCTAAGTAAATTTTAAAATTAAGCAAAGGTAAATAAAACAAAAACAATACTTTTAAAAATTGAAGGAGCCTTAAAAATAAAAGGATTTTCTATACTAAAGCTTACCATTTTTAAGATGTCAAAAGTAGACCTACAGACCCAATACCATCCCAATCAATAGTAACAATTTGTTGTGGAGATTTACAGGTTAATTTGAATATGTATACAGGAAGCAGACTGTCATAGCAAACAAGATACCCTTGTAGAAGAACAAAAAGACTTTTGTCTCTAGATTATCAAGATGTACTATGAAGCTCAGTCATGGAAACAAGCGGATGAGAGAACAGAAAGGAGAGGCCAGAAATAGATCACATATGAGATGGATGCAGACTCTGCAGAGCAGATCTTTCCAATAAAGGATACTAGCATTTGGATGTCCATAAGGAAAAGTGAAATTAAACGACCTCCAATTCGAACAAAGCATTAATATTAATTTTCTGAATGTAAATGAAAAAGCAGTACTCAAAGATAATACAGAAGAATAGCTCATTGTAATGCCATGAGCAACAACCACAAAAGGCAGATAAACTGAATGACATTAATTATGAACATTTGTTTATCAAAAGAGGGAATAGGTAAGCCACAAAAAAGTAGACATTATGGATGATGATATTTTTAAAGAACCTCCATATAGTGATGGTGATAATATAAAGAAGGTCAACTGTTATTCAATAATTATATTGATTTTATATTCTCTCTATAAAATGTACTCATGCTAGCTGAATCTACTGCAATCTCAGCCATCAATGGCCATTCAAAATCACATCTACTGATTTGGGAAGTTTGCCAATGTTTATGTCTCAGGTGGATAAAGTGAATAACACAGGAAGGAAGGAAGGAAGGAAGGAAGGAAGGAAGGAAGGAAGGAAGG
>NW_021604662.1:112321-122397 GCF_004785775.1 Grammomys surdaster | reverse complement strand
AGGAAGGAAGGAAGGAAGGAAGGAAGGAAGGAAGGAAGGAAGGAAGGAAGGAAGGAAGGAAGGAGAGAAAGGAGAATAGAAAACAAGACAAAAGAAAACAGAGAAAATAAAACAGTTTCTCTCTGAAACCTTGGCTGGTTTGGCACTCACTATCCAGACCAGGATACCCTCAAATTTGTGGACACCTCCACCTCTGCTTCCTTAGTGCTGCAATTTTAGGTGTACTCAACCACACCTGCTTTAATTGGTTCTTGTAAAACAGAAGAATAACCTTGAAATTCTAATAAAAAACATAAATGTTTTGTCTCTTCCTTCTTTATAGTTGGGAAGGTTTTTTTCCCCAGCCCAATAGCTAGCACACCATGCATCTCAGACTGTCTTGCTCCAGATTTTGTGTAAAATAGATGCAGACAGGACGTTTTTGTAATCATGCCAAATGAAATTGCAATCTTTACCAATTAGCTGCTTGTATAAACATTCTGTCTCTCAAACATAAAATCCACCAATTTTCAAACACACATTGACCTGGGTATACTCTCACGTGTAGAACACTGACATGTGTTTAAGATCACTTGTCTAAGAAATTTTGGTTGTAGAACTGTATAATTCCATGCATACCGAGCTGAATTTAAATAAACAAATGTGAACTCATAAATATTTAAACAAAACGTGCTTTGCTTATCTCAGTAAAGTGGGATTTAAGGCAATTCTGCTTCCCTCTTCACCTTCCTCCAAGTCCCAAAATTTTCTACACTCAGGTTGTGTCATGGAGGTAGGGAGGTTATCTTTACTTATAGAAAACATTTTTTCCTCTATAGCCTACTTTCTGAACCATGTGACAACTGGCCTATGCCTGGGTGGCTTCTCCAAGTCCCACAGTCCTGTCTCAACACCCAGGTCCAAGGCCTCAGCTACTTCTAAGGTTCTCAGTTGCCTAGTTTTATTCTGCCACTGAGCCAGCAGTGTCAAGGCTGGCCCATCCCAGCTTTGCTGCTCGTTTTCAGTGGTCTCCTTTTAAGTTCCAAGGATCCAGTGCCCCTAATTTACCTTCACTGCATCCAGTATCCCTCACGGGTTCTGTTTATTTCGTTGGTTGGTTTGGTTTGGGAGATAGTTTGATTTTGTCTCTGTCACCTCTGCCTCAGCTATCTTGGTACTGAATTACAGGCATGTGCCATAGCCATGCACAGTTTAATAGCCTTTAGTTATGGCACTATTTAGAAAAGTCTCAGCTTACTGTTCCTAAAGTATCTCCTGGGCTATCCTTTCCTTTACTAATACCTATGTACTCATACCTAACACTCTGAATCCCCACTTAAGGTTTCCCCCTTTTGTTTATCTCTTCCTTCATCAATCTTTACTCTCCTACCAAAAGCAGCTTATTATTCTCTGACCAGGTAAGTACAGACCAATAGTAATGGCTCTCAAATTTTAGTATAGCACAATTAACTGAAGGAGTTGTTAAAACCCAGATTCTGGGGATTTTTGCAGTGGGTACCAAGAATCTGCCTTTCTAATAAGTCTGCAGGAAGTTGCTGATGCTCCTGATCTAAGAGCATGCACTGGAGAAGAATCTGGTATAGACCACACTTCCTTGTTTCATGACTCCATCAAGCAGTTCCCTTCATCTGGCATAGAACACAGCCTTAACCAAAATCCTCTCAAACTTGACTTCATAGACTATCTCTCGCCCATGAATCCTTACAGGATACCATCTCCTCTCTACAATTCAAATCAAGTACGATACAGAAGCCACAAGGTACCTTACTTGTAATTCTAGTGACACTGATTACTGTACTTCTAAGCATTATGTCTCTCCTATCCTCATTGGATGAGATTAGGGGACTCATTCTTATTGATCTTTAGATGTGGAAATGTCTAAGACAGAACCTCACAAATACCAACAATTCAGCTTGAAGCTTACCAATTTACTATGTTGAACTTGACTGAATGAAACTTACAGAACAGGTTGAAGGAATAGGTCAGTGGTAGAGCCCTTACCTAGCATATGCAAGGCTCTGGGTTTGGTCCTAACATCACAAAATTAATTTAAAAAACCTTCAGAATACTTTTGTTCTTCACTTTCTTATTTACTGCACATCATAAGTTCCCAAACACTTACCAGTCATATCAATGATAATCAAAGTACATTACATCACTCCCTCCCATCACAGAAAGCAATAGGAATCCAGCATTCAATGCAATCAAATTACAAAGAAAGGAAGATGTTTCACAAGAGCACATGATTCAAAAATTACTCGATTGCCAATAGAAAAAAGGATGTCTTTGGTGCCTGTACTGTTTAAAGGTAATTTGAACAGCAGTATTGATTTGCATTATTTTAGGTTTATTTGTGATTTCACAGGCCTGGGACATGTGGGGAAATAAATAGATATAAAAATCCATATATGACTAAACCTTAATCTCTTAGAGTCAAAAAGAAAGCAATATGAATTACTCCAGCTACCTTAGAAAGCTGCTGGGCATTACAGCCTTGTGCTAAAGCTTAGCACCCTCCCTCAGTTATGGAACATGGAGAAGTGAAAGCATCTGCCCACCTTTTGCTAGCAAATGAGCAAAACTATCTAGATGATCATTAATGGGAGGATATATAGACTGCTTTCAAGTAATAAAATAGGGACAAGAAAAAGCTTTAGGAATACTTTGCCTCAAGTCATTGTAAACCAGACTCACCAAATGCAAAACTAAATCCATGGTAAGTAATAGTTTATGTAATTATTTCCATCTATCAATCCCAACTTTATCTTCTCTGAGAAAATACAAATAGTACCACAAATATCTAATTCGGAAACTTTCACTGTGGTATACAACCCCTTAAACCATAACCTTCTAACATAAAAGGCTTCCTTGACCCACATTCCACACATGATAAGAACCTACACAAAAATCCTTAAATATTCAATGCAATAGAATCTGTTGTTAAAAAGACAACCTCTGGTATACACTGGCAATCTCAACACTCAGAAAGCTGAGGCAAGAGGATTACAGACTTCAGGATACACAGAGACCTGTCTCCAAAACAAACTGGGAAAAGCACTAGTAACATTATACAGACTGCACAAGTCCTATGTTTGTAAAAATAAAGAAAAAAATCCATGAATTTGGGAACAGAGAGAGGCAAGTTCATGGCAGGGGATGGAAGGGGGAAAGAGAAGGAAGAGGACCTTGATTGGTATATTCAAATTTCAAAAAAAAAAAACCTGTAAAAAATAAACAAAGGGGGGGAAGGCAACTGGTTATACACTGAATAAAATTTGACTAAGCTATGAAATGAGAGTGACTCACTTCCATCTAAGCTCATTACTGCTCCTTTCTTTTTCCACACCCCTGGTACCTACACATTGTTCCATGCACTGGTAAAACCAAAGGTAAGTCCCTTACATGCTTAAAGGAAGAAATGCATGCAGTAATAATACCAGGGAACAAAGAACTAATGCTTTTTTCTGACCTTCCAGGTACAGCGGTAGAACCACATTCTAAAACCATGGTTCTCAACCTACAGGTTGCAACCCCTTTGTGGGTCAAATGACATTGTCACAGGGTTTACATAACAGATATCCTGGATATTAGCTATTTACTTTACAATTTATAACAGTAGCAAAATCACAGTTATGAAGTAACAATGAAAATAATTTTATGGTTGTGGGTCACCACAACGTGAGGACCTGTATTACAGGGTTGCAGCATTAGGAAGGTTGAGAACCACTACTCTAAAATGATATTCTATAATAACTGAACTACTTTACTATCTATATTGTCCAATACCACTAGTCAAATTGGCAACATGAAATGTGCCTTGTGAAACTGAGGAATTAAATCTTTTAACTTCATTTTAAACTTTAATGCCTAGTTAAGTTATAATACACAGCCATATGTGGCTATAGCTACCATATTTGACAGTACACTATTATACATACTTTCATTGTAATACTTGTGTGGACATATAGTTCAGCTCCCCAGTTATGAGGTTCCGCGCATTATAAGCACAATTAATTTAACAACTCTTAAAGGGAGAATTGAAAACTCCATAAAACATACACACCAGGATTTGAAGTCTTCTGGATTTCAGAAATGCTAAAACACAGGGAAGAAAATACTCGATCAGACAAAAGAAACCCAACAACTGTTTTCTAAGCTTCCTCCTAAAGCTAAGTAAGTAGCCTACGGGAAATGACTGATTATAGCTTGTCCATGCCTATGATAGCACATAGAAAAATCAGTGACTACAATGCCAAAATGGGTCAATCTCTGTGTCTTTCACTCTTTCCCCATCTCTGCCCACCACCACCTATTATTCTAAGAACAAGAGTATCTATTGAATGCTTAGAACACACTATGCACTGAATCCTTTAGTTTGATGAGGGTGGGGAAAATGGTATGGCTAGAAATACATCATCAAGACAAAGCAAAACTTGTCAACCAAATATGGCCTTGAAAAGACAACTCCAGTGCCATGAACAGAAAAAGGAAAGTCTGGAAGATAAGCCAAATTTAGGGAATGAAGCTAAATTTCAAAAAAAAAAAAATAATATGTGTTCCTACTACTTAGAAAATGAAATGCTGGTTATTTTAAGATCCATAAAGATGGGACTTGGCTTCCAGAAGTTGCAGTCCAGTAAAGATATGTTATGTGCTTAATCAG
Source organism: Grammomys surdaster (assembly GCF_004785775.1). NCBI lineage: Eukaryota > Metazoa > Chordata > Mammalia > Rodentia > Muridae > Grammomys > Grammomys surdaster. Next base: position 117,734 of record NW_021604662.1, on the reverse strand, counting down.
AGTATTGTAAGAGGTCTACCAATGAAGAGTTGTGGTGTGTGAAAATGACAAAAGTGTATTTCCAGAAGCATCAGGTTAGAGCAATGAAGTACTCCACCAAAAACAGAAAGAATATGGTTAAAGAAAAGAAAAAACTATGGCAAGGGAAAGGAAATGGAATGGAATGGATGGAGCGACACTATGAGTGTGTGGTGGGATGGAAAAAACCTTTGAAAGAGACAGCAACTGCTAAATGTCACAAAGCAGCAAGGACCTGAGCAGCTACCCACCAAAATTGTCATTATTCCTCTCAGCCCAGTTGAGGTCCTATCCATGTTAAGCCCTTTTGTTTTCCTCCAGACTCTAATTAACCTCTCCTCTTCATACACTCCCACTGAACTAGTAATAACTATTCACAGACAAGATCCAAGTCAGGACTTCATAGGCAGCGGAGTATCTTAGACATACAGACCATATTCAATTAAGTATAACTACATCAAAGTATTTCTTGACCTGATTGTATATTTAACAACAACAAATTTTTCTAAAGCTCATCAATGAAAACTATATCTGAGCAAAATTAAGTTGAGACACATGCCCCTCCCCTCAAAAAAGTATCTTTCATTCAGTTTGTTGGGCTACACTAACTGTATGTGAAACATTAGGTATAAAAACTACAGAAAGAATTCACAGAAAGAGCCAAAGATTTACCGAACCTTCCCTGAAAAGTACTAAAAATCAAGCAATATCCAATATGTTTCCCATGTCTAGATGAGGGAGAAAGCGTAGACAATTGAAGAAGAGGTAAGTCTTCCGCGGGGGGGGGGGGGGACTGGGGGGGAAGTCTTCATGGTGAAATCTCAAGTGAACACAGTGATTTTCTCCTGGCAATCTGAACACCAGTTACCTTCTGGTAAGATTCTTTTAAGCATGTTATTCATGGTTAATGGACCTTTTGAAAAGAATAAAGTGCATTACAAATGTCAATTTACACTGTACACTCAAGCCACACTGGTGTCCAGCAGGTCTAACAGACCTGACCTGACTACTACCAACCCCCCACCAACCTCTCTATAAAACAGACAGGCTGACAAGAGAACCTATGTGCTTTCACTAAAAGTTAACTGACCCTCAGACTATTTGTTCTTTGAGTCAGAGTCTCACTCTGTAGCCAAAAATGTGTTGGAACTCACTTTCTAGCTCAATCTAGCCTATAACTTGCAGTGATCCTCCTGCCTCAGCCTCACTGATGCTGGGATTACAAACTTGGGCCATGACTCCCAGCTTTACTTCACATTTCTGTTCCCTTAAATTGAGCTATATGCTTAACATCCAAGTCAGTTGCATCTCTTCCCTAAAACTGTCACATCTTATAATAATCATTGCATGTTTTCCAATTAAGTACCATGAAAACCAACTGAAAGAGTTGCATTTGAAGTAAAAATTACATTGTATGCTTTAGCAAGATTCGACAAAGGTGATGAATCACTTTGAAAATGTGGCTGTCAAATTAGATATGGGTTAGATAATATTTTTTAAAAAAACAGAGAACTATAAAAACATCATTCTGTACTAGATGATTTTTCCAATGTCTAATTTATTGTTTCATGTTCACAAATTAAAACTGAATCTACTGCTGCAACAGGACAGAATAAGAACATAGTTCATATAATAAAGACGCCGCAGAGCTTTGGTCAGCTGAAATTTACATAAACACATTGGTAAAGAAACATGCTTTAGGGGGCTGGAGAGATGGCTCAGCAATAAAGAGCACAGACTGCTCTTTAAAGACCAGAATTCAATTCCCAGGCAGGTCAGGCAGGACAATCACCTGTAATTCCGGCTTCAGAGGATATAATACCCTCTTCTGGCCTCCAAGGGTATCTGTAATTACATACACACACACACACACACACACACACACACACAGAGAGAGAGAGAGAGAGAGAGAGAGAGAGAGAGAGAGAGAGAGAGAGATACATTTTCTCTCTCTTCCTCTCTCCCTTTCTCCTTCTCCCCTCCCTTCCCCTTCTCCACACATACACACACACACACACACACACACACACAAACATAGTCACATAAGTAAAAATAAAAATATATGCTTATAGCAATATATATGCATTCTTAGTTACATAGAATACAACCAACCTTAAAGATTAATTTAGCCAGCTGTGGGAGTGCACATCTTGAATCTCAGTTCTCAGCTTTTGTAGGCTACAAGGCAAGACCCTGTCATTCTTTTTTTAAAAATCCAATTATTGACTACAATCATCAAATGAACAGGATTCTCACAAGAACCATTCTACATCCTTGTGCTCGGTCCTTCAAGTCTCCACACAAAGGTTATCCTTCTAAGAAAAGCCCCCAACTGATGCTAGACTTTGACTGCTTTCAAGCTCAAACCACTTTTAGAAAACAAATCCGTTATAGACAATAAAAGTCTATTATTATTGTCTTCTTTTGATATCGATTCTCAAACAAAACTGACCTGCAGATCGTTCCTCAGGGATTCACACTCATCTACATGTACAGGTCCCTGGGTTTGATCCCCACCATGATGGTAAGGGAGTACAATGAAAGGATTTCACTCAATCACTGAAACTATACAATTTTCAAAGATAACAAGCATTTGAAATGGTAGATTTTTCTAAAAGATCTGTGAAGAGGCTAAGCAGTTTAAGGAAAGATAAATAATAAAAATGAAATAATGTTTAAAGTTGATTTTCACATTAATGACACATCAAGAAATCACCAGTCACACTATATTACATATAAAAGAATCACTCACGCAACTCAGACATCCATTAAGTCTTTCTCAAACTATCACATGGCCTGATTGTAAGAACTGGAATACATGAAAATTTTACTCAGCCATTAGTACAATATAAATACTCAATAAATTTTGCTGACTTGAACAAACACTGAAATATCTCAAGATGCTAGGATTATGGAGGACAACAAGCATAATGAGATAACTCAGATTTGTAATTACCAAATGAGCTATACAAATAAAATAGCTATGAATACTCAAAGGAGAGTGTTTACTTCAGACTGGAAGGCCATGTTTTACACTAGAGACAGGGTTTGAACTAGGTCTGGAAAATGGGTGTAGCCAGTGCTAGAAAGAAAACAAAAACAGTCTCAAACTTGTAGCAATCCCCTGCTTCTTGAGCACTAAGATTATAGATATGTGCCATCATGTCCAGTGAAGTATTTATTTTTAAGGGTGTGGATGGTTTATGATCTTTTACAAATAAGGTCATAATAAATATAAACTAAAAAGTAAATTGATCGATAACTTAAATATTTGCTTGTTTTATATTGAAATAATTAACAAAACCCTGAAAAAGGTTACTAAGGAGAAAAAGTTTCATTAACATGAAAACAAAAATATAAGCCAGGCAGTGGTGGGACACGCCTTTAGTCCCAGCACTTGGAAGGCAGAGGCAGGCAGATTTCTGAGTTTGAGGCCAGCCTGGTCTATAGAGTGAGTTCCAGGACAGCCAGAGCTACACAGAGAAACCGTGTCTCGAAAAACCAAAAAAAAAAAAAGAAAGAAAGAAAGAAAGAAAGAAAGAAAGAAAGAAAAATATAAACAGCCAACGGATGAACCATATAAACACTCAATCCCACTAGTAATTCTGAAAATACAACAAAAACAATCATGAGTTACGATTCAGCCCAATACGACACACATTTTTAACAAGTAACTTTTGTTTGTGTGATTGGGCAATATTTCTCCCTGACTTTTCATGGGTGTGCCATAATCCCATAGGAATCATCTACCATTGCCCACAGCAACTCTAAGGGAGGATATAAGGACCGCGATTTCTTTAAAAATTTAAAGTATAGACAAGAAAAATCATTGTACACAGGAATTTGCTTTAAAAGGCATCTTCTGCCATGATGTCCACAACAGAAAATGAGGGAATTCATTGAGGTACGGGGCCGAGAAGGTCTAGTTTAAAATGGCTGACTAGGGCAGTAGCTCTGCTCAGCTAGCTGATGGCTTGTCTAGCATGAAGCCCCAGGTTAATCCCCAAGACTGCACTAATCAGGCATAGTAGCTCAAGCCTGTAATCAGAATACTGAAGACATGAAAGCCAGAAGTTTAGGAGTTCATCATCATCCTTGGCCACATAACAAGTTCCAGACTAGCCTGGGCTATATAAGACTGTCTCAAAAAAAAATTTAAAAAATGATAATAAAATAAATAGCTGGTCAAACAGATTTATCTTTCCCCTACATTAAAACCCAAGGAGATAAGCAAAAGAAACCCAGAGCTGACCTGAAAATCTAACTACATCTGACAGATCAGTAAAGAATTACGAGAAGCTGTAAAAGGAGATCACATGGACTAGATGAAAAAAAACACAAAACAAAAAATAAAACAACAAATCTGAAGAAGCCAAAGCTTTAGGCAAAAAAAGAGGTATGCTCTCAAAAGATATATTTTCCAAAAGAACCTTTGACAAATAATACAATTAGAAGCAGTAGGAAATAAGAAAAGGAAAGAAGCCAGCAAGCTACATGACTGTAGAGCAGGGAACACTATTGCCAGTATCCTTCCTTCCCTAGACTCTTTCAGTAGGACTGATGCTACCCAGTCCTGCTTCTCTAAAACACCATCTGAGACCAGGAATATTTCTCAGTGATGCCTGAGAAATGGAGCAAAACACCAATCAACTGTATCTTCCCTGAGGAATGGAGGTCCCACAATCCTACCAATTCAAGAAAGCAACCCACACACTCAACAGAAACAAGCAAGGGAGAAAACTAGGAGAAACAATTTTGCTCAAGGCATGGTGGTCCTTGTCTATGAACCTAGTACTCAGGAGGATCATGACTTTAAAACTAGCCTTATCCTCAGGGACCATATGAGACCCTGTCTCAAACATTCAGGAGAGGGAGGCAAGTGGATCTCTGAATTTGAGGCAAGCTTGATCTATATTATGAGTTCCAGACTAGCCAGGAATACACATTGAAAGCCCGTTTCAAAAAGGTACAAAGAGGGAAGGAGTCAAATAAGTACTCGTAGGGGAGTCAGAAAAATAAATATAAAGGAAGGGCATGGAGAACACAGATACCAGTCTTTCGAATATACATTCATTTGTCAAATGCAACTGAAATGCCAAGTAAAAGTAGGACTAAATGCATTAACTAGATGAAGCATACAAGAAGTCACTAGTGATCTCAGAAAAAAGTAATACAAGTGGTAATGAAGGTGGGAAGCTCACAGCAACAGCTCAAGTTTGAGAAGTGAGTGCAAAATGGATAGACTATGTCCTGAACACTCTTTCAGCCATTTAGATAAGAAGGTTGGGAAGCTAGAAGAGAAGTGAATAGGTGGCTCACACAAGTTTTTCTTTAAAAAAAAACATTAGTGTGTGTGTGTGTGTGTGTGTGTGTGTGTGTGTGTGTGTGTGTGTGT
>NW_021604662.1:62656-112311 GCF_004785775.1 Grammomys surdaster | reverse complement strand
TGTGTGTGTGTGTGTGTGTGTGTGTGTGTGTGTGTGTGTGTGTGTGTATGTACATTCACATGAGTATAGGTATATACAGAGGTCAGAGGAAGTCATCAGATTCCCCAGAGCTGGAGCTGCAGGCAGTTGTACATTAATCATGTGGACCTTGGGAACCTACCTGGGCTCCTCTGCTGAGCCATTCTGACAGCTCTCAGGAAAGGTTTTCTAGGATGAGAACCTTAGGAGTAAGAATATGGGGAGAGGGGACCTGAGAGATGGCTCAGCAGTTAAGAGCACTGACTGTTCTTCCACAGGACCCAGGTTCCCACATGGCAGCTCACAACTGTCTATAACTCCAAGGTCTGACAAACTCATGCAGACATACATACAGGCAAAACACCAATGTATGAACAATAAAAATATATAATTTTTTAAAAATGAAAATCAAAAGAATATGGACAGAGAAAACAGAAGAGGCAAAGGAAAACTAAGGATTCAACAAGGTTACTCAACCTCAGCACTGCTGACATTTAAGGTGAGGTAATTCTGTTATGGGCAGAGAGCTTTTACATCCTAGGATGCTTGCCAGCATCCTTGGCCTCTACCCACAAGATGTCCTGAAAGGAAAAAAAAAAACCTGTTCTTTCACCATTGAGAACTCTCTGAGAACAAGATAGAGAATAGGCATTTGCTGCAGCAAAGCTGAGGCTCCCTGGCAAGGGCCCAGTCTCAAACGGCACTCAAGCACCTAGCAGTATGTCACCTGGGAAAGATGAGAAGAAAAGTTCTAAGGCTAGAAACTGATTTATTTGCAGATGGTTCCAGGAGCTGAAGAAAATCACAACACTGAAGTCTCAGTGGAGAGAAGACGAGGTTGCCACTAACTCATCATGAATGGTAATAACTTCACAGCAAGAATGAAACTAATGGGTAGGATTTGTAACAACCAGTGGGAAATCAAACACTATTGTTTGAATGTCCACTCCAAGATTTATGACAATATGTAGTTGGCATTAGAGCAATGTTAATAGGTGGGGCCTTGCTGAGCATGGAAGCTTGTGCCTTTCACCTCAACATTACGGAGATAGAGGCCAGTGGACCTCTATGACTTCAAATCTAGCCTGGTTTACATAGTGAGTTATAGGACAATCAGACCTACATAGATTCTGTTTCAAAAAATAATGTGAGGTCTTTAAGAATTGATTAGGTCATGAAGAATCTCCTTCAAGAATGAATTGATATCATTATTAAGAGAGTACTTACTGCCAAAAAGAATAACTTTGGCCCAATTTCTTGTCAGAATATTTTGTTTACTTGCCCTTCTGCCACGGGCTCACATCACATTAATGATCTCAACACACTATGTTTTTAGTCTTTTCAGCCTCCAAAAACATGAGTCAAATAATATATCAGTGTGTTATAGCAGCATAAAATGGACTGTGTGGGGCTGGGCACCATTACATATTCCCTTCTGAGAATCTTAAAATTCATTTTCCAACAGAAGCTATCTATTACAAGGATTGATTATAGTCTGCAAAAATATCTATAAACTTGATCCATATAGTAGAAATAACAGACTCCTGAGTTTTACAATTTTGAAAAAATTTTAAAAACCTTTAAAAAATAAAAATTACTATTAGATAGCATGAGCTATATAGAAAAAATCATATAACCTGCACAAAAGAGAAAATGTCTGTGGTTGTAATTTCTTTCTGGTTTTTAACTGGCTAAACTACTTGGTGACATAGTCAGGAAGAAAATAATAACAGGAACAAGTGATACAAATACAGATAGTATATTATACACAATTTACCACAGGACAAAGACCTGCTTCTTTCTACCCCCTAAACCAAGAACTGCAATGTCAAATGACTATAAAGTCAAGAAGCAGAAAATGTTTCAAGTCTGTGTATGGGATGAAACAGGATGTGAAACACCATAAGTTCACAGACATTTTTCGGTGGAAAAAAAAAAAATCTTCACATATCAGTCTAAGACTGTGACAAGAAAAAGTAACCAAAGCACTAAGCCATGAAAAATAAAAGAGCCTCCTCTTAAAAACCTGACTAACACTTCTTTCTCCCTGGCTAGGAGTAACAAATTTCAACAATGACCAAAAGATTGCAAAATGGTCTTTAAATACAGAATTAACACTTACTCTTCTGAGTAATACTTAAAACAATATTAAGAACAGTTAAGGAGGCTGAGCAGTGATGGCACAAGCCTTTAATTCCAGCACTTGGAGGCAGAGACAGGTGGATGTCTGTGAGTTTGAGGCCAACCTGGTCCACAGATCGGGTTCCAGGATAGTCAGGGCTTCACAGAGAGACCCTGTTCTCAACAAACAAAATAACAGAACAAAACAAAAAGAACAGTTAAGAAATCACACTTCACAAGCTAGGCATAGGCAGACACTTTCTAAGTTAATGAAAGCCAAAAATCTACATACAGAAACAAGCAAAAAGGTTTAAGGGAAAACAGGAAGGTAAAAGTCTTCCTTTTTCAAGAACCCCTTAAGAAAATAATCCAAAGCTCAATATAACTATATGTTTGAGTGTTCAAAGAAAACAAATTGATTAGTTATAAAAAAGATGACAGGAAATTTGTTACAGCCAGTACTCTTGTGACTGCCTATCCTACTGCCCCTCTTAATATACTAAATAAACTTTTCTTTTTGAAAAAGATGCCAAGAAGCCACCAGAAATAGCACAATTTAAATATTAAAGTAATAAAGAATATTTGGGCTGCAGTGATAGCTCAATTGGGAAAATACTTTCCTCCTAAGCATGAGGGACTGAGTTCAATCCCCAGAATCCAAGAACCCAATTGAAAGAAACATGACTGTGGTGTGTCCTAGAATGGATCCTTACGACTTGCTGGCTATTCAGCCACTCAGCCTAGCCAAGTTCCATGTCAAAGAGAAATCTATCTTGGGGGCGAAAAGGCTGTATCTGGGAGAGAAGGATGGGAAATAAAAGGGTAAAAACACTTGCCACAAAGCCTGACAATCTGAGTTCAATACCCCAGAACATACATAAAGATATATGGAGAAAACTTACCCCATAAAGTTGTCCTCTGACCTCCACATGTGTACAGGACGGCATGTACTTGCACACACAGGTGCTTACACACATATGCTTATACACACACACGCACACACACACACACACATACATTCTATATAGCTAAAATAAAAATAAATAGAATTGGTTTTAAAAGTCAGGGTGAACAGGTAACAAGGAAATAATATCCAACATTATCCTCTTGCCTCTATACATATCCCCACTGCACCCAAATATACCACACATACACACACACACACACACACACACACACACACACACCGAGAGAGAGAGAGAGAGAGAGAGAGAGAGAGAGAGAGAGAGAGAGAGAACAATAAAGTTCCAATATCTAAATAATAGCTCCAAAAAGTGAAAATGGAAGAGAAACGGTATTTCTAAAGACCACAAATACAACTGAGACTATCAGGAGTCTTCACACTGATGGAATGCAGGAAATAAATGCAAGATAAATAAAAGTAAACCTATGGCTAAAGATAGTACAGAGAGTTGGGCATGTCTTTACTCCCAGCACTTGGGAGGTGCAGGCAGACAGATCTATGTGAGTTCGAGGCCAGCCTGATCTACAGACTGAATTTACAGGGCTCTATTACAGAGAAAGTTTGTCTCAAAACAAAACAAAACAAAACAAAACAAAACAAGATAGTGCAGGGCTGGGTGGTGGTGGCACACGCCTTTAATCCCAGCACTTGGGAGGCAGAGGCAGGCGGATTTCTGAGTTCAAGGCCAGCCTGGTCTACAGAGTGAGTTCCAGGACAGCCTGGGCTATACAGAGGAACCCTGTCTCGAAAAACCAAAAAAAAAAAAAAAAGAAAAAAGATAGTGCAGAAAAACTGCCAACCAAAAGCAAAAGGGTCTTCAAAGGAGGCCCAAGAGAAAAGATTTTGATGTGCCTGCTAGGAAAACTACAAGTGAACTAACTACAGACTTCTCATTAAACAAAGCTTGTCAAAACACAAGAGACTCACAGTATCAATGTGAAGAAGGAAGATTTGTCAACCTGAAATTCTATGTGCCATTTAGCAATCATTCAAGAGAAACATTAAGTCAGGGCATTTTCAGACACATTAAGAATAGATTTACTACTAATGGACAGCTACTGAAAGAACTACTTAAGAATACTATTTAGACAGAATTTGAAGTTCTCTGAAGGAGCTGCATGTGCATTAGGGAGCTTGCAGATTGCTTGACCTTGGCTGAGTAGACAACTGGGATTATGGAGTACTTGGATCTTTCAGGTCAAGAACAAAATTATTTTGGGTTACTAGTTGTCCCTTTTTAATAGCCTTTTCGTGACCTAAAACGCCTTGACTTTCAGATAAGGCTATTGAAATACATCACTAAGCTGACCATGCCTCATCCCCTCAACACTAATGCTGATATTATAAGAAATATATTCGAGTCTTACAATTTCCCCCCACTTACCTGGGGACCCCACACCTACATGTTTTATGAGCAATCAATTCATAAGCTCCTTTTCTTTTTTTTTTTTTTCGGTTTTTTTTGAGACAGGGTTTCTCTGTGTAGCTCTGGCTGTCCTGGAACTCACTCTGTAGACCAGGCTAGCCTCGAACTCTTGAACTCAGAAATCCACCTGCCTCTGCCTCCCAAGTGCTGGGATTAAAGGCGTGCGCCACCACCACCCGGCCATAAGCTCCTTTTCTATGACTACAAAAGCTCGTGTACTCTCTTTTCCATGGCAGACCAGACCATTCAAAGTAACTTGAATTCATGTTCTCAGGTCATGGTTACTCATATTTGGCTCTTTTCCTTAAAGCAGGATTGGTATTTATATGTTGACAGAAGGAAACTGAGCCAACAAGGAAGAAAGGATGTGAATGAAGAATGGCGAGCGAAGAAATCTGAAGAAAATATTCACTATTTTATAGGCTTAAGGTAGTCTAATTAAAGCAAGGTTAACATTCAAGAAACATTATCATGGGAGAGGCCACCAGGGTTAAGAATAACCATTCAAAAATCTCAGTCTTATTTAGGAGAATATGAATAATAACTAAATTCAGGTTTAACTATACATGTATGTTAAAATCTTAAGAGTAACCAAATTTCTGACCCAACATAGGATTAAACAGTTGGCTCAAAAAGTAAAGAAGCAGAGAGACAGGAGACAATCTGGTGCTTACCTTGGATAGACTATGAGTCCAACAGCAAAAAAGGAGGGTTTAAAACAGGTGGCAAAGTGGTGAGAGCTTGGCGTAGTTTGCTGAAGGGGCAGTGTGAAACTTCTGGGGGCTGCAGAGTTTGGGGAGCCCAATCTTCTGCAGGATCTTGACCCTCCAGCCACCAACCCCTGCCCATGCCCCATAGGCACTGAAGCAAAGGGAAGAGCCTTGAGGGTACCCATTGTGATGCAGTCCTGTGATGCAAGCGGTACAATTGCAGTGCCAGAGGAGCAAGGCACCCCCACTCCCATCATTCCCATGGCCAACAGAGAAAGAAAGGCAGTTATTGCCTCTATCCACTTCTATCCTTAAGACCTGGGTTAAAGCTTCATGGAAGGGGATGGGGGATGCTGTATCTTTCTTCTGAGAGTGGGACAGTATTCCCCAAAGAGGCCAATAGAACAGTCAGAGGGGCAAGGCCCTGGGACTACAAGCTAAATCCAAGACTTAATCAGGAAAACAGAGACCATATTTCAACAAGCTAAAGAACAGTAAAGCAAAATTCAAAAGAAAAATAAGAGCCTATAGGAAAGAAACTTGTCAAGGCATAAATCAAAGGGGAGATTCAATGTTTTTGAATGGAACAGGTGACTAACTCCCACACTAATACAAAGTATTACTAAGAAAATTTGAAGCCTAAGGTACTCTGAGAGAAACTATAATGATGGTGGGGGAACTCAACTCTTAACTGGATTAACTCAAATCCCAACATGAAAAGCCTAGCAGAAAGAAAAACATGCCCATGTATAACATAAAAATTATGTACCTCCATCTCTAGTACTGTACACAGTAAGTCAGGCTTCCAACAACTATAAGAAAGTTAAACCACAAGGCAAAAGAGAACACAAAGAAACAAATGCTCAAAAACAAAACAAAACAAAAAAGAGTCAGGCAGGAAGAGATACTAGAATAGTTTAAATATTGTTAAGCAGTATGTTGGTGGCTCTGAAGCCAAAAAAGAACAGCATGAAAAATCAGATGGGTAATTCCAGCAAAGAAATGGAAACTGTAAAGACAAATCAAATAAAACTGCCACCAACGGAATGTTACCCTTTAAGAGAGATGACCACTTCAACGGGGTTCCCCAGCAGAAACAATTCAGCCAAGGGAAGCAATTAGTGACCTTGAAAGTGGGTGAATAACATGGTGGGGGGGGAGCCTAATAGGAAAGATCTGTGGGGCAGTATCAAAGGTCCTGATATAATTAGGATCCATGGAAAGAAAAGAGACTAGGACTAAAGAACTTGAAGAAATAATGGCTAAAACTGATCATAAGACATTTAACCACACATGCTGACAGGAGCCTAATATAGCTGTCTCCTTAGAGGTCTGCCAGAGTCTGACATATACAGAGGCAGATGCTCACAGCTAACCATTGATCTGATCATGGGGTTCCCAATGGAGGAGTTAGAGAGAAGACTGAAGGAGCTGAAAGGGTTTGTGGCCCCATGGGGAGAGCAACAATACCAACCAACCAACCAGAGCTCCCAGGGTCTAAACCACCAGTCTGAGAGCACATAGGAAGGGATCCATGGCTCCAACTGTATGCGTAGTGGAGGATAGCCTTGTTGGACATAGGTGGGAGAGGAAATCCTTGGTCCAGTGAAGATTGGATGCCCCAGTGTGGGGGAATTCGAGGGCCAGGAGGTGGTAGTGGGTGGGTGGGGGCATATCCTCACAGAAGCAGGAGGAAAGGGATGGAATAGGGGGTTATAGGTGGATGGGGGGAAATGGGGAAAGGGGATAACATCTGAAATATAAATAAAATATCCAATAAAAAACAAAACAACAAAAACAAAAAAACAAAACAAAAAAAAAAACAAAAGAGACATCTAACCACAAATGTTAGATAATTCAAGAAAGGGAAGATAAACCACAAACAAATATAATAAATCGCATACTCCTTCTTTGTTACCACCATTGCTTAGTAACACCAAAGACTAAATTTCCAATGCCCTGCCATTACCACTCCTTCAAAATCTGGCACTGGAGAGATGACAGCTCAGTGATTATAAGAGCACTTACTGCTCCTGCAAATCACCTGGTTGGGTTCCCAGGACAGACATGACAGTTTATGATGGCCTATAATTCCAGTTCCAAGGGATCTGACATACTCTGCTGACCTCCACTGGTTCCTGCATGAATAGTATCCACACAAACTCACATGGGCACATATGCATACACAAAAATTTTTAAAAAGCAGTATTTTTTTAAAAAAGTAAACCCCTCTATCAACATTATTTACAGGTTATTAATTCAGTATGATCACCATTACACAATGCTCATTCTGTGTCCAAGTCTCTATTGTGTAACGTACTTGTCAAACTTATATCACAATCCTGTACCCCAGTAAGAGAGGCTGAGGGTACACATTTTCCAGTAAAGCAGGGGCCATAAATTAATTCAAAGGTAGAAAGGATGTTTAAAACTACTGGACAATCCAAAAATGGCAGAAGCCATCTACCTAATTTATATCATGGCAAATTAATTCTTTGGTTAACTTACTGCATTCCCAGAAGGATTTTATGTGACAGTGTTTATTTTACTCAGTGTGGTAACACATTTAAAGCTAGTTTGCCAGTCTAAAAGACCTAACCAGTAGCCTAGGGGCGTGTGAAGACACTTGATAAATAAGCAACATGTTCCAAAAATGACAGTTTTCCTTGATGGTAAAGGAGTAGAAAGGAGAAAGTAAAGGATGATAAAGGCAGAAGAAGGAGAGAAGGAGAGAGAGATGACATCAGAGAGATTATTATGAACAAGGACTCTGCAATTACATTACCTGGTAGAATAGATCATGAAAAAAAAACCAACTCCATTTCAAATTTGGCCTAATCTACTATATTTTTTTAAACTGTGTAAAGGGTTCTTTTTTATGTATAAAATTATTTATTGTATTAAGTCAATGAATTTTTATTTAAGGGATTTGATTCCTTTGCTGTCCATCCAAGTCATCTGAAAATACTATGTTACTTTTTTATATTCACTTTACATCCCAATCACTGTCCTGCCTCCTGGCATCTCCCTCCAACAGTACCTCCCCTCATGCTCAGCCATCCACTGTACTATTAACACTGGCAGAAAAGTTTGTAGCTCTCCATAGGGAGCCATCAGCACCTAGTCATGTACCAATGTGCGGCCAAGGATAGCGCATTTCTACAGGCTGAACTGAAAGGGAAACTCACTAGATAAGTACCCAATATAGAGAAACACCCAACAAGAAGGTACTGGCATGAGACTCCCATTTTTTTTAGGGGTGGCAGAAAAGGGACATCGTTCACAAGAAAAAGTCTACTAAGCATTTCCTATGTGCCACATGCTGAGCTTACACTATGCCATCACAGAGTTTACAGTTCATAACAAATACCACTTGTCCATCTTTCTAAGACTATTTAAACTACTAGTTTTGACATTCATACATTCTTTTGGGCCATAATGAAAGAAAATCAAACTCCCAGGACAATGTGAGGCACGCAATACACAGATTTACATCTTTGTTATTGTTATTTTTACAATTCTCGTAGGTTAACATAGCCTATTTGTACACCCATGTCTTGAATATGCCCTCCTAAGGCCCATTCTTTTTACCTGACATTTCTAGGCCTCTCTTAAGATTCTTTTTACCTACTCTCAAACCACTGATTGCCCCTTTATTTTGCCTTAAGTCTGCCTTGGCCACTTGTACCCTGATTTTCCATTTGAATGTGCTATTACCCAGTGCTTTAGTCCTGCATTTGGCCTCTTCTTCTGGCTTACAGAACATCACCATTGCTTATATTGATGTCAACATTCTCTCAGTGGCCTGAAAAATAACAACAACACTCAACATAACTGTTACCCTAGCACAAGGTCAGCCAAGAAAGTGTCAATTTCCTTTACCAATACTGCACACATAGAGACAGACAAGACTTCAAAACACACCTCTAAATCAAGGGCATTAACTCTGGAGACTAGAGAAACTACTAGGACAAAAACTTTGGCTTCATACTCTTTAATTTGGAAAAGAGGCAATTATTTTCAAGTGCATACCTGGCCTGGATGAAACTGAAAAAAAAATATTGACATAAACCATTTTCAAACTCTTAACCACCATGAAAAGGGAGCAAGGGAGGGCCACCAATCAAGTAGGGAGGAAGGGAGGGAGGGCAGGCAGGCAAACTGCACAGGTACAGGACAGTTAATAAAGCCTAAGAACCGATGCTGAAAGTACACTAAGTTAAAGGCAACATCAAAAGGTAGGTTGTACAGGAAATCATGGAAGAAGAAAGTGATGAAGCTGTGATTATTCATTCCATAGGTATAGGGGGCAAAAGCAGCATTCAATACGGGTAGGAGCTAGCAATTCTAAACCAAATGAAGACCTGAACCCCATGCACTCAGCAAGGCCAAGGAAATTTTTGCATGGTGTCTGGCCTGGTGGCACACACCTCTAATTCAAAATCACCCTCTACTAAAAGCAAGGTTACTTGAGACTTGGTGTAAAGGAACATCTCCTAAACGTGTTAGAATGCTTACTGTAGGAGAATAAACTAATCTGGATATTCAAAATAGGCACCTCTGCAGAGCAGGGGCACAGGTAAGTTAATTTGAACACAAAAGTCTGACACACAGCTGGATGGCTAAGAGGGTTAAGAGCATAAAGCCTAAGTTCAGACACCCAGCACTTGTGTAAAAAAGCCAGGTGTGGCCCTTCATGTCCCTAACTTCCTTGTTGCCAAGGATCTGGGATCAGACAAGAGGATTGGTTTAGGGGTACTGGCCAGCCACACAAGGATAGATGGAGAGTGACAGAGTAGGATTCCAAACATTCTCCTCTGGCTTATATCATATAGTGACACATGTGTATACACAGAGAAAGTAAAAAAGAATAAAAGTCTGACACAGAATTGTTTAATATAAAAGAGAAGGTCACAAAAAAAAACCAACGAGATTTGAAATGGTATGCTTCCTGAAGTCTGATGCCCCTAAACAGTATTAGCAAAATTATCTAAAGACACTGTAAGTACACATAAAATATTAGAAATCAAGAAAGAAACAGCATACAGGTTGAGAAATATTAAACCAGATCCAAAATATATTTGGAGATACAAATGAACAATTCAAATGTAATGTTGATATTTAATAAAATGTTTTATCAAGACATTAAATAACTTCAGCAGATAAATGGGATGAGAGAAAACCAGCAGAGTTTTAAGTTTAAATAAGGAAAAGTGAAACCACTAGAAAAAATATTTTAGTTCAGTTATAAATAGAAATGGCATTGCTATATAAGGTTAACAGCATGGTGAAAGAGAAAAGGAATCTTAGGAAAAGTACAGGTAGTTTCTAGAAAAACAATGAAAAGGAGAACCACGGATGACCATCAATCCAGAAAGCAGTTGCAAACATTGTAATGAGATGAGAAGAATATTTTACCTTGCATCGATTATAACCTTTTCGACAAACTATCAAGATTCCAGTAAACTGAAATTCTTGGTTTGATTACAGCACTGTATTTCACAGGGCACCCCTGATTAAAGTCTCCAATAGTTCCCGGGGAGACAAGGGTTAAAAGCAGTGGGGTTACTGGGCTACTACTGACTGCTGCTGCCTTCTGCTCTCTTTGTCTTTCCTCCTTTGTAGCCATTTTAGAATTCTTTCTTCTTAACATTATTTGTAATTAGCATACAAGGGGGCTGGAGAGATGGCATAACAGTTAAGGGCACTTGTTGATCTTGCAGGGGACCTGGACTGCATTCCTAGTACCAACATGGTGGCTCAGAACCATCTGTAACTCCAGTTCCAGGGGATCTGAGACCCTCTTCTGACCTCTGCTGGCACCAGGCAGACATGTGGTGGATATATATACGTACAGGCAAAAACCAAGCATACATATAAAATAAATCCAACAGAAATAGCACACAAGGGCATTAGATAGCATTATGACATTTTCTTTTGAGATGTTTCTAATTTTATTTTTAATTATATACAATGGGGTGTGTGCACATGAGTGTCCAGGATTCCAGAAGAAAGGATGCGATCCCCTGGAGCTAGAGTTACAGGTTGTTGTGAGCTACCTGACATGGATGCTATGAACTGAACTTGAGCAGTATATACTCTTAACCACTGAACCATCTCTCCAGTCCCTCATTTTATGACATTTTCAAAGCAATGTTTTTTAAGCATATTCTCATCTCCCTCTCTCTTCCCTCTTCCCCCTACCCCTCTTTTTACATTTCCTTTACTCTCCTTTCAGATCTCAAGTCACATTTGTCCTTTTGCCTTCCATGGCCCGCTCCTCAGCACCTCTTTTTATCTCCAGGTCTCCTTTCTAGTTTTACCCATTTAATCATTACATGCATATACACACTCACACACACTCACACACACACACACACACACACACACACACACACATATACACATACAAGCTAGGATTCAAAGGTCTTGTTTCTCACAAGCCTCTAATTCATACCTTGCCTCAGGGCATTTGCACCCACTCTTTTGAAAAGCTTATTTCTAATTAAAGCAACCCTTCTTCTCCTTAAAATTCACTGAAAAGTTACCTCAACCTGGCCTTCCTATCAACCCTCAGAGTAGATTAGCTACCTTAACCACGTTATTTGTTCCCATAGGTGACTTCCTCCCTCCTCTGTCTTCATTTCAATACGAAATGCTTAATTAGAGGGCAGGGCTACAGTAGTTACTCATTAAGTATTTGTTAAATGAAGCAAAAACAGATCTCAGGATGTAAGATAGATTGTTCTATAAAGAACTGATGCAGTATGAAATTCCAATTTGCACAAAATTAACTTTTGTTTATGTCAATCAATTTCAATAAGCACAATTAAGAATGGCCTTTTCAGTGACACTCCCTTGAGAAGCCCACGCCTTTGCTCAAGCATATCTTAATTTTTATATTAACCTTTCAATTAACCACATATATGTCTATTAACCACTCCCCTACACACCTGCCACCCACTACCACAACCACAATCATCATAACTACCACCACACTTAAATCTATGTTTAAAAATACATTTGGGGACTGGAGAAGACCTCAGCAGTTAAGAGCACTAGCTACTTCCAGAGGACCTGGGTGCCAATCCCAGCACCGCATGACAGCTGGTAACCATCTGCAATTCCAGTTTCAGAGGATCTGCCATCCTTGTCTGGTCTCCACAAATATGCATGCAGTGCACAGACATAGCAGTAAATAAAACATCCATACACATCAAAATAAATCCCTTTTAATAAACTCCAACTCTACTTCAAACAAAAATAAAGAAAACCATTTTTGTGTACGTATTGTACAACTTGAAATTTGAATTTAGTTGTAATATTATTAATTATTACTAGCAATTAAAGAACCTGATGAGCCAGGATGGAGTGTCTGGGAATGTGGATAAATTCTAGGGTCTTCTCTTCTGAACCAACTCTGACAATCTCTTTAAGATTCTACTTCTCAGGGAACTAGTTTCTACAACTGGCCAACATCAGGGAAATTCAGCAAACCCAATCCAACAAGTTTTCTTCAGCTATTATTTATCACCATTTTGTGGAGGACAGGATGTATGCATATGTACATGTTCTTATGTACACATGTGTGTAATTGGGTATTTACATTTGTATGAAAACCAGAGGTCAATATCTGGTGACTTTCTCTACCATTTTGCACGTAACAATGAATTTGGAGACATTGATTCAGTCAGACTAGCTGGCCCACAAACATCTGGGATTGACTTGTCTCTACCCCAACACCACCACTAGGGTTACAAGTGTGTGTTTGCCACCCCTACTCTTCATTAAATGTATTTTTATTTTAATCTCACTCAGAAGGGGAAATAAAATAGACATTGGAGGTGGATGGATGGAGGGAACTGGGTGGGAGAGAGGGTGGGGAAAGCAGGAAAGGGAGAGAGAGAAGGGAAATCAGCAGGGGTGGAGGGCATCTCTAGAATAAGACTGAGATCTGGGAGACAGAAGGCTCCTGGGAGTCTATGGGGATGTCCCTAATTGAGACTACTAGCAGCTGGAGATATAGAGGCTGATGGGGTCACCCTCTGTGGCCAGGCAGGACTTCCAGTGGAGGGAAGAGGACAGCAAACCATCCACTAAACTTCAACCCAAAATCTGCCCTGCCTACAAGATGCACAGGGATGAAGATGGAGCAGAGACTGAGGGAACAGCCAACCAATGGCTGGCCCAACTTGAGACCCATACTGTGGGAGAGAGCCAGCCTCTGACACTATTAATGATACTCTGCTATGCTTGCAGACAGGAGCCTAGCATAACTGTCCTCTGAGAGGTTCCACCCAGCTGCCAATGGAAAGAGATGCAGAGACTCACAGCCAAACATTGGATGGAGGTTGGGGAGGCTTATGGAAGAGTGGAAGAAAGGACTATGGGAGCCAGAGAGGTCAAAGACAGCAAAAGAAGACCTACAGAGTAAACTAACCCAGGCCAATGGGGGCTCACAGTGTCTTAACCACGAACTAAAGAGTGTGCAACGGCTGGACCTAGCCCCCCTACACATATGTAATGGATGTGCATCATGGTCTCCATGTGGGTCCCCTAACTACTAGGGCAGGGACTTGACTCTGTTGCCTCCCTTTTGATCCCCTTCTCCTAACTGGGCTGCCTTGTTGGGCCTCAGTGGGAGAGGATGCTCTTGATGTGCCAGGATGGGTTCCTATCATCTCAGAGGAGAAGGTAAGGGGAGAATAGGGGAGGAGGTGTGAGGATGGAACTGGGAGGAGAGAAGGGAGGAAACTGCAATCATGATGTACAGTGAATAAATAAAAGGAAAAAAGAAAAACAGATTTTTTCACACAATATATTCTGATTATAGTCTCCTTGTCTGAAGCTCCTCCACAACTCTACACCACTCCACACCTTTCTTTCTCTCTTGCATTAGAAAACACGCATGTAAAAACTAATAATAAAATAAAATCCAGAATAGGGCAAAATAAACAGAAAAAAGAGACAAAAAAGTCTATATTGTGGCACAGAGACACACACATTCAAACACACAGAAAAACAAAATCAGAAACCACACAAAGCACTATGAGAACAACAAAAAAATACAATTGAGTTCTTTTTTTTAACATGAGTGCTAGGGACTGATCTCAGATCCTAATGCACACATGACAAATATTTTACCAAGGAACCTATCTCCCTAGCCCCATTTATCACATATATTGCCGTTTTTTATTTACCATAACTTCCTATGTGTTTAATATGAAACTTAATCTCATTTTGCCAAGAATCTAATCTTTAGACATAATACAAAGATCTGTAACTGCAACTTCCCTAAAATAAGTGCTTTCAGCCAAGTCTGACAACCCACACAGTATAATGAAGAACCAACCCCTGAAAATTGTTGTTTGACTTATACTCATTCCATGTATATGTGTATGAATATACACAGGTACACAAAATATTTATAAATATTAATGTATGTATAATAAATAAACAAACAAACAAACAAGGGCTGGAAAGACAACTTAGTTGTTAAGAGAGAGTACACTCTTACACAGAACATGGATTCAGTTCCCCGCACCTACATTCTAGCTCTGAGAGATCCAATTCCTCTGGCTTTCTGGGACATCTATACTCATGAACTGACATACATACACACGAGTGTACTCGCACACACACAAACACACACACACAATTAAAAAATAAAACACAAATTTAAAAAAATAATTTTTTAAAACTAAAATGCATTCATCCATGTTTTATTAGCTCCCAGAAACCTGTTTTCTTGCTATCAAAAACCATTATTTATCTAAAGTTATTGCAGTGTTGGAGAAATGGCTCAATCATTACGATTACTTGATACCCTTACAGAGGACCCAGGGTCCTTTTCCACCACCTACATCAGGTGACTCCCAGCTGCTTGCAACTCTAGTTCTAGGGGATCTGATGCCCTCTTCTGGATTCTGCAGCTACTGTACAAATAGGGTACATTCAAGAACCCACATATAAACAAATAAAAAAATTTATTTCCAGCAGTTACTATTTGATATGGGTCTCTCTCTCTTAGAAAGAATATATAAGTAACAAAAAGAAACGTATTCATAACTTACAAATCAGAAACTATTTCAAACAGTTGTGACTAAATTGATAATAATCTATTAATATCAGATCAGCATTATTTGTTTAATGCTATTACAAATCCAGATACAACCTTCCATACAGAGTTAATGATTTACCTGCCCAGCACTTTTAAGGGTCTAGGACAATTAGAGCTCAAATAAGAGATCAAATAGTAAACAGCACAATGGCACTGGCTCAGTATAAAGAAAACCAATTGTTCTGCCCATAGTCTTATATCTGAAAGTGAGTTTTCCTTATGCAATAATCCTATGATTTTTTTCCCATGATTTCTTTTCTATGTGTTTCTAATATATCACTAAGAACAATGTTATTTTATTTGCTAGCTTTACAAACAGATGAAACCAGGACTGGGAATGTGACTCATTTTGGTAGAATGCTTGCCTGGCTTGTTTGAACCCCAGATTTGATCTCCAACACCACTTAAATAGGAAGCACACATCTGTACTCCCAACACTCAGGAGAAAAGGACTTAAAGGTCAGCTTTGGCTACAGAATTTATGATCAGCATAAAACCATAAACACAAGGTAACTTGTGTCATTTGTAGTATGATTCTTCATAGTCTTCTAAGAATTGTGCTTAGGTAAAAACTTGAAACTGGTCTGATAGGTGGCTCAGTAAGAAAGGTATTTGCCACTAACCTTAAGGAGTTTAATCCTCAAGTCTCACATACTAGAAGAAGAGAACTGATTCCTGAAAGCTGTCCTCTGACTTTCATGTGCATGTTCACATACTCATGTACACACAGACACACACACATACCAAATAAAAAAATGAAACACAAAAATTATGACGTGTAAAAAATTATAGTTGAAAGACATCTTTTAAGATATTGCTGGTGTCTGATGACTAAGAGACCTAGATGAAGCAGATAAACAGGGTTTCAAAAACTATGTTTCAAGAAGAATTTTTTTAGAATGATTAAAATATTCTGAAAATTGATAGTAGTGGTTATAAATCTCCATAAATTTATTAAAGAATGATTAGTAAACTTTTAAAATAAAAGATACTTTTGCTTGAGGTGGCAGTGCACATCTTTAATCCCAAGATTAGAGAGGCAGAGGCAGGTGGATCTTTGTGAGTTCAAGGCCAGCCTGGTCTACATAGTAAGTTCCAGGCAAGCCAGGGCTACACATTGAGATGGTTGTTCAAAAACAAGTGTTAAACTGTATGCTGGAAAGCTGTACTTTGTACAGAAATCAACAATTATTTTCCAGGCTCCATCTATCCACAACATCCCACTGATCTGGCCAAAAAGATTTCTGGTCCTGAGACTCTATAATATCCATCATTAAATAACAAAAAATGATTTTTATTGACTGAAAAACAAAGATGGTATGTTCTTTTCTTCTTCTCTTCTTTCACGGGAACCTGTAAGTACTTTATTCAAACTAATCCTTAACAGTTAGGCTGTCTTGCTTTAAAAATAATAGGGTTGGTAATATGGCTCAGCCTGTGAAGATACTGGCCACCATGTCTTCTCACCTGAGTTCAATCCCTGAGCCCCAAATAGTGGAAGGAGAGAACAGACTTCTGCAAAGTTATACTCTGACCTCCACACAAGTGCCATGGAATGTGGATGATCAGCCACACCTACACACAAAATATACAAATGTAATAAAAATGTAAAGAAAAATCATCATCCTTTATTTCCTCTTCTTCCTCCCCTTCTTCCTCCCCTTCTTCCTCCTCCTCTTTCTCCTCCTCTTCCTCCTCCCCTCCTCCTCCTCCTCCTTCTTCTTCTTCATCATCACTACTACTACCATTACAACCACCACAAAGTATTAAGTAGAAAACTACCTTTTATAAAAAAAAGATAGCATCTTACGGCTAACTTTGAACTCACTTCGTAGCCAAAAATGACCTTGCTTATCTAATCTTCCTGTTTCCCAAGTGCTAAGATTACAGGCATGTGCCACCACACACAGTTTATGGAGGGCTAGAACTTGGGGCTTCCTGAATGCTAGAGACTACAGATCTCTCTACCACCTCCTGTTTATATGGTCCTAAGGATCCAACACAGGGCTTTGTGAAAGTTAGACAAGCACTTCACTGAAAGGCCTACAACTCAGCCCCACAACTCTGCTTTCAGGAGAAAATATTTCATTCGAGTTCAATCTCTATGTATTAAGATACAAGAATGGGGGGGGGGTACAGAGAAATGGATCTGTGGTTGGGAGGGCTTGCTGCTCTGTTCTTCCAGAAGGCCAGAGTTCAATTCCCAGCACCATATCAGGCAGTTTAAAATTTCCTATAACTTCAGCTCCAGAGAATCCCTCTTGGATAGCCACATGTACATACACATAAATTTAATAAAAAAAATTAAGAAACAAGAACAAGGGTTGGAGAGATGGCTCAGCAGTTAAGAGCACTGGCTGCTCTTCCAGAGGTCCTTAGTTCAATTCTCAGCAACCACGTGGTGGCTCACAACCATCTGTAGTGGGATCCAATGCCCTCTTCTGGTGTGTCTGAAGACAGCTACAGTATACTCATATACAGAAAATAAATAAATCTTTTAAAAAAGAAACAAGAACACTGTACTTCTTTAAATTTTACCTCTCAATTTTATTTTACTTAAGTCATTATAATTACTGAAAAGATATCCATCTGAAAATTATAACAGCTGCCACTTCAAGAGTATATCTAGCCAGGCCTGGAAGTCCAGGCCTGTAAATTGCTGCTCCAGGCAGAATTCTTCATCAAGACAGGAAAGATTGTTCAAGTCTTGCCTGGAATACAAAAGGTGAGTTCAAGGCCGACCTCGTAGCCCAGTGAGAGCCTTTACTGGGGAAGAAAAGTGGGATTAGGAGGATACTATTAGGAATATAGTTAACAGTAGAGGACTTGCCTAGAACGTGCAATACCCTGGGCTTGATCCCTAGCAACACACCTACAAAGACAAAACTGAATTCAAAAGATATCTTCATAATCTTTATTACTATAGTAAACTTAATCAGCCAGTGTGAGCTTATAATGAATATGCAGAAACATGAAGTACCAAGTATTTAACTAGAAACAATTATCTCTTCTTGGACATATATGATTGAAACAATTATCTCATTTTGGACATACATGATTATATGTACAACTTTCATTTGTGAAAGACCCAAACCAATAAAGCTGTACTTGCCAAAAGTCTATACTTTTGGTTGTCCTAACCAGCAGTCTTGATGGATCTAGTCCAGTCCACCATGTCACAAAAGTCAAGGCACTCTTGCCAATGAGGCCCATCAACCCAGGAAGCAAATTTATACCTCCAGGACTCCCCAGGCACAATGTAGAGAATGAATTCAAAACAGGCTTTAGGAACCTCACTCTTTAAAAAGAAGCAGAAAGCAGAGCTTTGAAAAGCACAATTTCAAGTCAGACCGGTTTGTATGGCAATTTTGCCTCTTCTGCTGACTAGCTAGCTAATATGTGCAAATTATTTCTGAGCCCGTCTGACATGTATATGAGAAATAAGGAATACATCTACCTTGGAGAAGGCTGTGAGCACACATGCATGCACGTGAATAAATAATTTGTCACAGCACATGTAATTGGTCAATGAATGTAACATTATGAAAATTACAGAGCAGACTATACAAAAGAAAGACTCCACCAAAAACATGACTCTGATAAGAACTACCCCCCAAACAAATGTCTTTAAGTAAAAAAAGCTTAATTCAAAGTGTTGAATTCCAAGAGCCTGATCTTTGTAATCCAATAAGTAATTTTCTGTTAATTCTCAAATCTGAAATGTTTAAATGTTAAATATCTCTGTAGGTAGAAAGTCCACCGTCTCAGTTTTCATATCCACTGATGGAATTGCTTCCCAAATTCCTATCTCCACATGAAGAACTGCATAAACTCAAATGAGAAATGATACTGGATATTTGAATAATTCACTAATGCATGCATTGCCCCATATAAAGGAAAATTTCTTTAAAAAAATTACCAAAATGTTAAATCTAGATCAAACATAGTATCTCATTCTGCTAATCCCAGCATACTGGGAAGCTGAGACAGGAAGATTGCCATAAGTTCCAGGCCACCTTGGGCTACATTGTTAATTCCAAGAAA
This sequence comes from Grammomys surdaster, assembly GCF_004785775.1. Taxonomy (NCBI): domain Eukaryota; kingdom Metazoa; phylum Chordata; class Mammalia; order Rodentia; family Muridae; genus Grammomys; species Grammomys surdaster. The sequence continues at coordinate 92,908 of NW_021604662.1, read as the reverse complement.
GCCTGAATTAAAAATGAGACCCTATCTCAAAAAAAAATCCAAATGTTAAAATTGTGAATGAAAAAACAAAAAGGAAAGATTTTAAGATTGAAAGCAAAGTGGAATCTCATACAGAGAGCTTAAATGCAGACTACCATCCCACTCGCCTCTGGTGCTAGGGAGCCAATTCAAGGCCATGTACCCTCCTTCTGAGATCCAGCTCCAATTCTAATGTCTTGATTTTGCCTTATTTTCTTAAGTTGAAATATATGGTCCACCAGACACAATTATCAGATGGTGAGTGACCTTTGACATTTTATCTTCCCCTCTGTCAAGGAACTTGATGTTGCCAAAAATAAAACTTTAAGATTTAAAATTATCTGATTCTGAGTAGACAGTCCTTTCTAATCAGCAAACAACAAAATATTTCAAATCTTGATGGTTTTGTACTAAAGGGTTATATAAAAGATCTCCCTCCTATTTTGGATCTATGCAAGTGGATTGCTTTGTTCATTTTAAACGACTCATATTATTATTTGACATCAATTTGTTATACTAGAGTATTATACTCACATACTAACTGCCAAAAATAAAATTCCATATTAGCACACCTTCAAACATTAAAATCCTATTAAAATGAAAATGATAACCACCAATGCTGTCAAAATGGAAGAAGAAAAAGGGTGAAAATGTTAACAGATAAGAAAATATTCCCCAACTCATTTCTTTACAAATTTCCTACAAGCTCATTTCTCAGCTATAGCTCTATGTTCTACTATAAAGTAAACTGAAATGTAAATCATCCTGAAAAGCTAACTTCCTACAAGAGGAGCTGCTGTCATTTTCAACAATGCAACTGTGGCTGAGAATCTCTCATAGATCCTTAGCCATTGTGGTGGATCAGGTTGGGGGAAAATGCATACTTAGAGAAATTTCTCCACCTCTGTATTGAAGGTTTGTAGTGTAAGAATACTACACCTTCAAAACAGAAAATGCCACATAAAGTCTGGTTCTTCTCAAATGTAGACTATCTGGAACAGAATACATTTAATTCACAATCAGTCAACCTTCTATTACTCATTTATATGAGAGATGGGCCTGCAATTTCTCTCAATGGAAACCTTCCCCCCCACACAAAAAAAAAACCTACCTTAGGGAGCACACTGGATGCATCTCTGATTTAACTCCAAGACCCTTGCATAAACAACAACAAAATCATAACCCTGACAGGGGTGCTTAAGAAGTCCCTAAACCATTAATATAAGACTAAGCAGTAATAAAAGTAACACTCCCTAGGGAAGAAATTTTATTTCTGAGTATTTTTTCTAATGCACCAAGTTCTTTTTATTATAAAAAAAAATAGGCTTAGAAGCTATGCTAAATCCACACAATGAGGACAGTAAACTGTTTCTATTTCTACCTAACAAATGAACCACTATGCTATGTTTAAAAGGCAAGCCAATTCAAAAGAATTTGATGCCCTTTCCAAAAGAGAAGCCCTCTTCCCAAGTACTCAGAAATGGCGGATTATTAAATACTCTTGGAATGGTTAACTTTATTTAGTATGCCTCTTTTGAAGTTCTATTCTTTAATATAGCCAAATGGTATTTTTCTCCCTAATTAGGTTCCCTGTACTTGTGCAAAGCTCAACATACACAGTGTTGGCAGCTTTAGTTTTACAGCTTCTCTCTTCTGTCTCCTTCTCCCCTCACCTACCCTCCTTACCCTACCCCATCCCACCACCCAAAAAAGATTTCCTTTCCAAATGCTCTCCTCTAGGCATTTGTCAACAGAAACACCCACTGGTGGTGTCAAACTGGTAATACTGCTGCAGGCTTCCTTACTCCCATTCCAGCGTCAACGCCAAAAATGCTCCAACCTAAAATAGGACTTTTAATAGGAAAAAGGCTTGCCTAGGTACTTAAATCTCCATTCTCGGAAAGATGGAGGCCTTTACGTTTTTATTATTAATGAATCCTAGTTGGGTTGTTAAATGTAAGATCATACTCCCCCTTTCAACACCAGATATACAGGGATAAAAAAAGCATACCCTTTTGCATTTTATAAAAATATTTTAATATATTTAGAGGAATTAAAAATGAGTTCCCATCTAAATGTTATGCAGTCTGTAATTCCAAAGTGTCTCAGTAAAAATGTCTTTTTTTGTAACCCTACAGCAAGAAACAAACAAGCTGGAAGTGTTCCAGCAGATGTTACCTAAAACCCTAATCCTATATTCTATACATATTTATGCCTTCTTTTTTCAGTCAAATGCTCTCAGACAAATTAATTTGTGTAATCTTTTATACTGCCTACATAACCATTATGTTCAAACAAGCCTAAATCAGATGCGCGGAAAGAAATTATTCTGTGTCAATACTTTCTAAAATCAGCTTAAATTTAAGCCAATTAAAAATAATTCTGTTAACAGAATACTGATCTGCAACTATTTAAATATCACAGCATCCTTCTAGTCTGTCTGTAGAGATACTAAGGTCAGGCTTTTCTTATCCAAGCATCTGTGCTATGCCTAACTCAAGTGAAGCGAAAAAACAAAACCCCCAAGAAAGATCTGCTTTTACACTGAAATATGCCCAGGTTATTTTTTACCCCAACGTGGGCACAAAAAAACCGTGTCAGTGCGAGAAGGACCTGTTCGTTCTGGCAGATGGTTCCAAACCCCAGGATTCAATTTCTATGAAGGTCCAAAGGGTAGGAAGGTCTGAGAAGAGGTCAGTTTCTGCTTCTCTGCCAGCACGCCAGCCGTGAACTTCACAGTAACGCCTGAAACTTGTCCTGTGGAAGGTGGCAGAAACCTGCGGGGCTGCAGGCGGGGCGCTCGCCCACCCTCCCGGGCAGCCAAGGTCAGAAGGACCGGGGCTGCGAGTCGCAGCTGCCGGCTGGTCCCGGGCTCTCTGGGAACTTGGGCGGGGGGTTCGGGGGCCCTCCTTGGCGCTAGCGGAAAAGGGCTTCCCTCGCCGCAAGCCCAGAGAGCCCTGGCCACGGGGGCGGCGGGGTGGGGACACCGCAGACCTGCAGCAAAGGGGAGCCCCGCGGGGTCCGACCTCGACCTACCATAAGTCTAGCACAGCCCCCTCTGTCTCCTAGCACCAAAAATTCCAGCCCCAGCCCTTCCGGGAAGACCCTAGAGACTCGTGGTGGATCACCGAGGGAGACTCCAGCTTGGGACGCCTTCACTGTGTCTCCCTGTTGTGCAGGGACCGGCGCTGCTACCCCTTCTGTCACCCTCCGAAGTGGACCAACTGGGTTCTCTCTCTAAAGACAAGGCAGTGGACACACGGCCAACATGAGACGGCCTGACGGGCGGTCGCAACTACTCACCCTGCCGAGTCCCCCACCTCTATCGGGGAAGCCTCCACTCTCCACTCTCGCGGCCGCCGTCACCGCTTTACCTTCCCTAGCGGCAGCGACAAGTAATCGAAACCTCCGGCCCCGCCCTCTCGCCGGAGCAAACGCGCAGCCTAATTTGATGATCGCACCTCCCCCGTCTGCTCATTTAACCCAATCGGCAAGCTCCTCTCATTCCGCTAGGTCCCGCCTTAGCCCCGCCTACTAATAGGCGCCAATGAAGAGAAAGCGCTCGTGCTCGAGTTCGGGCTCGCGCGCCCCGCCCACGCCGCTCGTTCTCGAGTCCCCAAAAATCCTAGAACCAGGATTTTTTGTATTAGTTCTCTACTATGCGAACGCGCTTATGCGCGCTCGCGATTCTCTTCTTGGGGCACCAGGTTTGGTTGCCCTGCCAGGCCCTAGCAACCTGGGCTGCTAGGTTTGGAGGGGCGGGGCTCAAGCTGCGAGCTTACATGGGCAGGGGGAAGTGAGGGAGGAGTAGGATAAGGGGAGGGAGAGATCGTGACTGAGAGAGGGGTGGATGAGGGGGTTGAGGGGGGTGAGGAGGCCCGGGAATCCACCTGTCACTGCAGTAGAAAAAAAAGGGGGAATCCTGCCTGCAGCGCAGCTATCCGAGCTTCCCTCTCTGGGGACCAGAGCGCGGAATGGGTGGAGGGCGGGGAGCACATTTCGGGCGGGAGCCCGGGCACTGCTTGAAAATAAAGGACGAAGGATGGCTCATCTCGGTCGTCGGTTTAAAAAAAAAAGATATTAAAGTCCATTGCTGCTGCCTAACTGTTGCAGTTGGGCGTGCACGCGCGTGCAAACACATTCATATGCACGTTCATCTCGCAGCCTGCGATTCCCTGGGGTGACTTAAGAGCAAAGAACTGGCAGCCCGAGGATTCCTTACACAGCAGCTGGACGCGTGCAAACCGCGGCTGCCGCGGCTGCAGCAGCAAACCACAACTCTACTCCCGTCCGATGCTGCTCTCTTTACACGATTCCCCAGCTGGTAAAAAAAAATTTTTAAAGCAATGAAGTCATTGCCGCACCAGTAGAAATACAAAGATCTTAAGTCCCACCGAGAATCAGGTTTCCAATGAGGATGACTAGTGGATAAGATATAGTTCCAGTGTACTTTTTTTTAATTAAGAAAAAAAATCTTTTATGAAAGACCTTGCAGACAAATCTATGAAAAGCTGCATGATTTCCACCTTTAAAAAGCAGAGAGGAAGAAAAGGTTTTTCTGGGGTTTAGGGACAGAAAATAGGTAGTGTATAATGTTTAAGATGTCACCAAGTCAGAATTTTTGTTGTTGTTGTTATAGGAAATAGATATATTGGATAAAATCCATTTAGTCTACTCCTGTCTTCAATCTGGTAGCTATACAATAGATTTGTCTACTTGATACCAAGCCAAAAAGATTATTCCTTTTCATAACGTGGTGAATATTTTATAAGCAATTGAAGGCACCCACTTTCTCAGGAAACATTAGAAAATTTTCCAGGTAGGAGCAGGGAATTAACAGTGAGGGGAAAATGGAGTCAGGCTTTTCAGAGGCTCCTGCCTCCTCCAGTTGCAAAATCACAGTGCTGTGACCTCATGCTTCACCCACGTGGAGCCAGAATTCCTGGGATGATCACTGCATTATCACCCCCTGTCAGTGCCTTTGTAGTAGAAATTTCAGCCGCATTGCCTTGGAGTCAAAGGAAGGATGGTTTATCTGAATACACTGAGAAGAAGGTAAGGAAAAAAAAACAGTAACAGAACGACCACAGATGTAAGTTCAATGTCGTTTTAAGTAGCTGTATTAGATGTTTTCCAACGAGCCATACCATGGGCAAACACAGCTGTTCACTGAAGGACGTTTGCTTTGATCTGGTTTTCAGCACTAGTTTATTGGAGTCACATCCAGTTCAGTTAATTCCCGTTTTGAGAGAAAACTAGACATTCTACGTGTTTTAAAGAAATACCATGCTGTCTTTTACCTGAGGTCCTTTCTTCTGTAAAAAGAGCAATAATAGTTCCCTGCAAATGCCTATTCTGCTAACAGTTCTACAGATATTTAGGGCTGACAGAGAAAGCACAGGCTGCCTCCATAAATTTGAGTTTTACATAAACAATAACTTGTAATACATGTGTTGTATCCAAATACATTAAGCACAAGGCTAGAAGACTGATTAAGTCTTTTAATCACTGTCCAAAAGGAATTTTATGAAACGCCCTTCTGAGCAAACTAAATAAATCTCTAGTATTTGTAGAAAGGGATACACATACTGAAAAAATGAGTTGCTATTTATGTGAAATTCACATTTAACTGGGTATCCTCTGCTTTCATTTGCCTCTTTGCACAACCTGATAGTGTTACACACATTATCTCTAATCCTCACATGTCTCAGCAAGAGTCTCACCACTTCCAGATGGAGAACCAGCTTCAGAGCCTCTTCAGCATCTATTTGCTCCCTCTCTCCTAATGGAACCCCCCACTGTTTTCAGATATCCAGACCCTTCACACATCAAGAGGCTGAGTCTAAATTAGTCTCAGTCAATAGTATGTGGCTTGATTAGACTAAAAGAAAAAGCTTATCATCCCATGCTTTAAAAGAAAGATTTCTTCCCCCTCTATACTGTCTGGATGAACAAGGAAGTTAAATATCCCAAATGCCACAGGCAGCCACTTTGTAACTGAGAAGAAAGCCAGCCTTAAGTCAAAGCCTACCTACTATCTAAAGTTTTAAAAAGAGAGAAATGGAAAAATAAAAAGTAGGCTCATGACAACCATCTGGATCTTAACTTCATGATGCAACTTGGGTCCTTGGCAAGGCAGAAGAAACATCCCGATAGATGAATTGGTAGTACTTGTAGACAGACAGGAGCATCAGTAATTGTTTTGCCCTGTTCAGAGCTCAAATCAAGCCAAATCTTACATGACTTAATTCATGAAAACCAAACAAAAAAGAGAGAAATAAATAAGCAATTAGGATGTGGCGGCACACCTTTGCAATGCCAGCACTTGAAAGGCAGAAGCAGGAAGATCACAGCAATTTCAAGGCCACTCATATTTACACAGCAAGGTCCAGGCCAGCATGGCTACCTAAGTGACACCTTATCTCAACAAACAAAGCAAACACTAAAAATTAAGTTTATGCTATTTGAGGAAATGTCATTTTACAAATTCAAGTCCGGTGCATTACTCTAAGCTTTTAAAGTCTCTATCTTTGTTCTTCAGGCACTGAGTTTAGCCACAAATATTCAAAGGAACATGAGTGTCCTCCTTAACACTCCAATGTTTTCCTACACCTTTAACACATTCTAAACTATGGTCATCTCATGTCTTCAAAAAAGAAAAAAAGCCAAGAAGTGACTTTCCTCTGAGAAGTCCAAGTTTATGATTCCGGGTGTGTCTATTCTTTCTCTTTTTCCATTAAAGTCTGTGTTTAAATCCATCTTTCAAATCTCCTTTTGAGGCTGGGAAGGTGGCTCAGGAGGTAAAGTGCTTGTTGCTCAAGTATGAGGGTCTGAGTTCATTCCCAGGGCCTACATGAAAAGCCAAGCCTGGTGACAAAGATTTGCTTAGGGGTTTGTAATCCAGGGCTGGGGAGGCAGAGATACCTGGCTCCAGCCAGGTAGCCTAATTAGCAAGTAGCCTATACCAGCAAGCCTGCCTAGCCTAATTAGCAAGTCCCAGGCTCAAAACATAGCACATATATCCTAATTAACAATACCTCTCTGGCCTCTACATATGTGAGCACATACATGTACCAACACTTTCATCTGTGCACAGGCACACACACACACTCACACTAAAAAAAAAATCCCTTTTTAATAATCTCAAACTCTGTTTCAAAAACAAAACAGGCAGGGATGCCTTTAATCACAGAACTTGAGTGGCAAAGACAGGCAGATCTCTATGCTTTTTAAGGCCAGCCTGATCACATAGTAAGTTCCAGGACAGCCAGAGCTCTATAGTTAAGATGTTCGCCTCAAGAAACCAAAACCAAAGTAAAACAACAAAAATTGTTTTAAGATATAGCTTTTCCAGCCTAATAGTGGTGGCATACACCTTTAATCCTAGCACTCAGGAGGCAAAGGCAGGTGGATCTCTGAGTTACAGGTCAGCCTGGTCTACAGACTGAGTTCCTGGACAGCCAAGGATATACAGAGAAACCCTGTCTCAAAAAAAAAAAAAAAAAGATACAGGTTTCTGATCACAAGAACTGTGTCTGTATACTCTGTCTAAACTACCACCACTATAGACTATGAAAGTTGACAAGAGAGTTACCCTAATGTCAAAGGAAGTAAAAACATTGTCACCTGTTCTAAAATGAAACATGAAAAGGTGACCTTGTTGATTTTTATGTCTATAATACCTTCCCTTATGAAGTCTGAGCAGGACTTAATAAGTTGAAGTCAACCTGGGCTATAGCATGAGAGTTTGTCTCAAATAGATAGATAGATAGATAGATAGATAGATAGATAGATAGATAGATAGATAGATAAACAAACAAACAAACAAATGTATGTCTGGGAATGTGATGCAGTTGATAGTGCATTTGCCTGGCAATTATGAAGCCCTAGGCTGAATCCCCAGCACCAAATAAATTAGGACTGGTGGTGCACATCTGCGATTCCAGCACTCTGGAAATAAAGGTCAGAGGCTCAGGAGTTTAAGGTCGCCCTTGGCTATGTAGCTGCCTGGACTACATTGGTTAAAAACAAAAAGGAAGGAAGGAATGACTGGAGAGAGTGAAAGCAAACCACAGAATAGAGTGTCACATGAAAGCTACCTTAGCAAAAACCATAGAAGGGCAGCTCGCCTAGGTTCAAATGCTAGCTTCAATTATGGCCTTGTATAAATTGCTCAGCTTCTGTGTGCCTCAGTTTCCTCTTATATAAAATGAATACAACATTAGTAGTGCTTACCTCACAGGTAAGTAGGTGATTAGGAAGTGCCCTAAAAAACCAACTAACCTATTATAGTAAGGACTTTGTAAACTTTAGTTGTTACTTAACAGCCTCCATTCTGTGGACTATACATCAACTTAAAGCACTTTTTCCCTGTGATCGATTCTTTGAGTCCTATTTTATGGAAAATTTGCCTCTCATGTCCTCTTACATCTTGGCTGATGCCTCTGACTTTTGGGTCTTTTTCAGCTATTAAAAATTAATCCAGTTTAATACTAAAATTCTGCATTTGATCAAAATCCCCAATTCCAGAGGGTAATGGGATAAATGTGATATGAATGCAGAAAGAGGAACTATTGGAGTTATCTGGAAAAAGGAAGAGAACCAGCTAGAGTAAAACAGGGCTCATGGTGGCAGATGAAGGTGGTGGAGGCAGTTGGAAAAGGGGATAAGTTAGAACAAACTGTAGTATTATAAAAATGCTACAATGAACAAAATCCATTCATTTAAAAAGTCACTTTTCTAAAGTAATCTTTAGAAGCCAGAGATATCCCTCACTTGGTAGAATACTTGCCTAGTATGCGTGAAACCTTGTGTTTGATTTCTAGCATGGTATAGCACAACTGGAGTGTAGTGGTGTATACCTGTAATCCCACTGCTCAGAAATGAAGGCAGTGGGATCAGAAATTTATGTTTGTCCTTGACTACACATCAAGTTTGAGGTCAGCTTTATAACACAAGATACCCTGTCTCAAAAAAAAATCAAATATGTGTAAACACTTTTAAAATCCAAAGTAAACAACAAAAAATCCTCCTTTTCTTGTGACACTGTCACCATGCCACCAGGCTTGTGACTAAAGGCAAATGAAGTGCTCCTGGAGATAAGCTAGGCCTTTCCTTTGTATACCAGTTACTTAGATGGTATTTTCAGTTCATTCACCAAGCCTAATGTCTCTTACCATAGAGTTTGTAGGAAGCAAAGTGGAGACTCATTGGCCTTTATCTTAAGAACACACAAAAAAGACTCGGTAAAATGACTCAGCTGGTAAAGGCATTACACACACACACACACACACACACACACACATACACTATGTTTTATTAATGTAAAAGTAACCTATGCAAACACCTTTGGTTGGACTATACACTTGCTTTTATCTAATAAAATATGGCAAAAGTGATGATCACAAGTGATCCTGATGTAACATTAGGTCATAGTGTTCCATTTCACTTTCTTTGCTAAATTGCTCACCATGGGGTAATTTAGATCTATGTCAGTAAGACAAGATGCCCATGGAGTTAGAAACTGAAGACTTTTGCCAGAGGATGTGAGAGTCATCCTGGAAACAAACGTTCCAGTCTGTTTATTCCTTCATGGTCTCAATCCTAGCTGACATTCTGATTTCAACCTCATGAAATACCTAGGCCAGAATCATTCCACTAAGCCACTTAAGAATTTGTAACCCTCAGAAACTACAAGACGATACACATTTGTTGTTTGAAGCTGCCCATTTTGTGCTAATTAGTTAATGCTACAGTCCTGACTCATGTATATGGTTCCTATCTTCATTTTACAGGTGAGGTTTTAGTAACCAGTCCCGTCTTACCCATACAGTAAGCAGTTGAAGCAAGCCCCAGATGACTGACCCAAGAAGCTGAACCCCTTAATCATTAGGTTATACCCCATTGTCAGTAGAAACCATATAAATGCTGTTGTGTCCTTTACTCCCAAAACAACTATGCATGAAAAATTCCTTTCTGCCTTTGACAAGTTACCAAATAAAGTCAAATGACAACGATGTGCATAAAGGTGGGTCAGTGAGCTCTGTATTACTCTTATCTTCCCACACCAGACAAGGTCTCACTATGGCACCAAGTCTGGCATAGAACTCTAAATTCTCCTGACTCAACCTCCTGGCTGAGATCAGGTATGTTCCACTATGCCTGAGCTTTCTGTTTCATTTCCCTTTCATTGCTTACTTAGTTCAAATGCAAGGTGTCTTAATGAGCATCTTACTAATATCAGTCACTTACAGGATTTTGATAGTGTAAAGTGATTTCAAATAATGCCTTTTCCCTGAATATGTACAGGTAAAGGAAAATGGACTATATATAACATATTTATCATATCCCAAGATTTTAATTAAAAATGGAAAAAAACATTTTTAAAACAGCATTTAATTTTTACAGAAATAAATGAGCTCACAGAATATAAGTGCTAAAAGTAATAAAATGGTTGTGCTTCTCATTTTCTAGATTTAATAACAGATCTGATTCAATGCAATTTTACAGGCTCTTTATAAGTCATGTTAGAATTCTAGGACAATTATATAACATCACACGGAATGGGTGGGGCTGGCAATGTAACTCAGTTGGTAGAGTGTTTGCTTACTACACACAAAGCCCTTAGTTCAATCTCCAGAACTGCACAAATTGAGCACGTACCATGCCCCGGTAATCATCACCCTCAGGAAGGGACAGGTCGGGGGCAGAATGATCTGAACTTCAAAATCATTCTCAGCTATACAACAAGTAAAAAGCTATCCTGGACTATATAAAGCAAAAAAAAGAACAACATCAAAAAAAGTAGCCTGTATAGTGGTGCTCTCCTGTATACTAGTTTTCAGAGGCAGGAGGACTGTCTATGAGTTCCAGGACAGTCAGGGAAATCCTTTCTAACCAATAGCAACAAGGGAAAGGGGGAGTATGGATTGAGGTTTATTCGTTTTGAGTTGTTTTCCTGATGCCTAGCATGGGGCATGACAATCAATAAGCGTTTGCTGAATTAATCCATTAATTAGCTCATCTGTATTCCCACACATTCACTCATTGCAGGCTCTGTTGGCATACACAGAGGGAAATCAAGAATCCAGACAATGGGCTGAGAAATAGATGTTAACAGACTGGAAATGTAAAACTCGGGTGAACACAATTTGGGGTCATCCCATTTGAGGTAGGTTGGAATGAAGAGGTGCAATGGCTGATCTGGATTGTCACCTTGACACCCCCAGGGGAAAAGAGAAATTCAGTTAAAATAGTTTCCTAAAGACAAGTCTGTGGGGCAGTTTCTTGGTTGTTAATTGATGTAGGAAGGACCAGTTAAGGGCACAGTTCCATTCCTAGGCTGGTGAGTCTGGGCTGTCTAAGAGTTGATCAGGGGCCTGGAAGCAAGCCTGGAAGCAGCATTCCTCCTCAGCCTCTGCCTCAGTTCCTGATTCCAAGTTCCTGCCCTGATTTCCCTGCATGATAAGCTGTTGCCTAGAAGTGTGAAACAAAATACATTCTTTCCTCCTCATGTTCTTTTTACTCGCTTTATCCCAGCAACAGAAAGCAAACTATAACAGAAGATAGAGAGATGTGGAAGGCACCTGGCCCTTCTGTGCAATTGCCTCAAGTGTGATGACTTATTTCATTTGTCAATTTGAATGGGCTAAGAAAGGCCCAGATATTTGGTAAAACAATATCAGTGGGAATGTCTGTAAGGGTGTTTCCAGCCAAGATTAGCATTTGGAATCACTAGACTGAATGAAGAAGGCCCATCCTCCCCAATGGAAGTAGGGAACGTCTAATTTGTTGAGGGGCCAGATAAAACAAAATGAGAGAAAGGGTGAAACTTGCTGTCTGTGTCCCTGGTAGGAGCACTCATGTTTTACCCTCAGAAACTGGACCTTAGTCCTGTTGTCTCTCTCTCTCTCTCCCTCCCTCCCTCCCTCCCTCCCTCCCCCTCTCTCTCTCTCTCTCTCTCTCTCTCTCTCTCTCTCTCACACACACACACACACACACACACACACATTGAATTATGCTGCCGCTAATCCTTCTTCCCCATTGTAGATGGCATATGTCAGAAATTCTCAGCTTAAGTTTCTTCTTATTTACCTGTATCTATAGCTGTCCTTTTACTTCTGTTTATCTCAAGAACCCTGATCAGAGGCTTGATTTCACTGACTCTGAAGAGAAATTTTTAGCCAAGTTTACAGATAGGAAATCGTGCATGGTCTAAAATGCTTAAAGGAATGAAAAAGAACAATGCTTACTTTTATCCATTCGCCAGATCTAACTAACAAAAGAATGCCACAAGTCCAGATCTCACTGAAAAAAAAAAAACACAATGTGAAAGATCCAGTCACTATCTCCTACCCCAAATCTACCAATCCTGTAGAAGTATTTATTGTCCATGAGAATTACCTAGATGAACCTAAGGACACAGAATTTAAAAGAACAATCATAAACTCCACAAAAATACAAGGAATTTAAAGAAGACATAAAGAGAAAACTCAATGAAATTAAGGAGAAAGATCTTGAGAATAACTGCCTGATTGATGACCAAGAAAATGCAAACATAAGGCTGATGGAAATGATGCAGATAATTCACAACTTGAAATAAAGGGAGAAACCTTGAAGACGACTCAAGCAGAAGTGAAGATGGCATTGAAAAAGCTAATAACTTTACTAGAAAACTCCAAGGAAAACCTCACAAGTAGAACAATCAAGCAGAAAAATAGGTATCAGGACTCGAGGTAAAATAAGCAAGAGGATCTACACCAAATAAACCAGGAATATGAAAAATTAAAAGCAAACAGGAAAGAAACCTACAGGAAATAGGGGGCAACATAAAATGCAAAACCTTTGAATTATAAGCATATATGAGGGAGAAGAATCCTAAGACAATGGTATAGACAAGATCTTCAACAAGCACGTAGAAGAAGACTTCCCCAAACTAAGGGAAGATATACCCATTCAGATACAAGAAGAACACAGAACCCAAAACAGACAATACCAGAAAAGAAACCCCCACAGTGTATCCTAGTTAAAACACCAAGTATACAGAACAAAGAAAGTATATCAAAAGCTGCAAGAAGAAATAATAAACAATAAACACAAGTAGCATTTAATGGAAAGCACATGAAACTAACAACTGATTTCTCAGTAGAAATTTGGAAAGTCAGAACATGCATTCCAAGTTCTAAAAGACCACACCAGCCAATCTAGACTAACTTACCAGAGAAACTATCCACCATAATCAAAACTGAAATAAAAACTTCCCACATTACAAAGAACCTAAAAATATTTCTATTCAACAAACAAAACCTAAAGAAAATACAGGAAGTAACATACCAAGTTAAAGACAAAAAATGAGTACAGGCAGGAGACTGTGGAAAGAAATATGAAGCCACAATTACTAAAATATCACTGAGAACATGAACAATAGCACCAAAAATCTACATGATAACCACAATAAACACACACATTTCAATAATAACAATCTTCATAAACTCAACTCTCAATCAAAGGATACAGGCTGACTAAATCGACTAAGAAACAAAATCCCTCTATCTGTTGTCTACAAGAAACACATCTTAGCATTAAAGATAGGCACCACCTTAGAATAAAAGGATGGACAGAAGTACTTAATTAAATGGGACCAGAAAATGAAGAGATATCACTATTCCAATGCTTGACAAAATAGATTTCAAACTAAAACTAGTCAGAAGACAGAAAAGGGGATCACTTCGTTCTAATCAAGGGAATGGCTAACCAAGAAGACATAACTAACTATTCTAGAGATATATGCACCAAACTTTCTTTCTTTCTTTCTTCTTCTTCTTCTTCTTCTTCTTCTTCTTCTTCTTCTTCTTCTTTCTCTCTCTCTCTCTCTCTCTCTCTCTCTCTCTCTCTCTCTCTCTCTCTCTTGTTTGTTTTTTGAGACAGTGTTTCTCTGTATAGCCCTGGGTATCCTGGAACTCACTCTGTAAACCAGGCTGGCTTCAAACTCAGAAATCCGCCTGCCTCTGCCTCCCAAGTGCTGGGATTAAAGGGGTGCGCCGCCATCACTGCCTGGCTGCACCAAACTTTAATACACCCAATTTTATTAAAAATGGACTACTGGATTTATTTTTTAATTATTATTTTTTTCAAATTTTTAAAATTTTGATTGTATATGTATTGGTGTTTTGCCTGCATATATTTCTGTGTGAGGGTGTTAGATCTCTAAAACTGGAGTTATAGGCAGGTGTGAGCTGCTATGTGTGGGTGCTTGGAATTGTACCCAAGTCCTCTGGAAGAGCAGCCAGTGTTCTTAACTGATGAGTCATCTCTGTAGCACTCAATACTACTGGATTTAAAGACACAGAACAACATCAGCCCTAATATACGAGGTGATTTCAGCACACTACTTTCTCCAATAGATAGGTCTTCTGCAAAAACAGAGGACAAACAGACAAACATCAAAATTAATTTGTATTATACATCCAATGGAGTTAACAGATACCTACAGAATATAAACACCAAAGAATAAACATTCTACTTAGCAGCACACAGAAGCTTACCTAAAATACACTACATTTTGGGACACAGAACAAATCTTTATGAATACAAAAAGATTGAAATAACTCCTCATATCCTTCCTGACCACAAAGCAATAAAAGAACTGACAACAAATAAACCTCTACTAAATACAAATGCATGAAGATTAAATAATTCATTCTTCAATGATGAATGAGTGAAAGAAGAAATCAAGAAAGAAATAAAAACAATGTCCTGGAACTAAATGAAAATAAAAACACAACACAATGAAGCCTCTGGGACACTGGGAAAGCAGTCCTATGAGGAAATGTATAATTCTAAGTGCCTACATTAACAAATCATAAAGAGCACAAATAAATGACTTAATGATGCAACTCTAAAAGGTGGACAAACAAGAAGAGAACAAATCCAAACAAGAAATAACAAATCCATAGCAAAAAAATAATAAAAATCTGAGCCAAAATTAATGAAATAGAAAAAAATAGAAAACAGCACAACACATCAACAAATCTAAGAGCTGATTCTTTGATATGATAAGATTGACAGACTCTTGGCCTCAACTAACCAAAAGGAAGAAGGAAAGAAGGAAGGAAAGAAGAAAGGAAGGAAGGGAGGAAGGAAGGAAGGAAGGAAGGAAGGAAGGAAGGAAGGAAGGAAGGAAAGAAGGAACCCAAATTAACGAAATCAGAAATGAATAGGAAATCATCCTAAACAGACCCCAAAGAAATTAAGAATATTATAAGTGAATATTAAAAAAAAAAAAACCCTGAACTCCATTACACTGGCAAAAAAAAAAAAAATCTAGATTTAGCCAAACCATGAAAACTAAAGCAAGAAGAAATCAACAACTTAAGCAGACCCATAACAAATGAGGAGATTGAAATAGTAATAAAAAGCCTTCCAACTAAAAAAAAGTCCAGTGCCAGATGGGCCAGATGGATTCACTGCAGAATTCTACCAGACTTTCAAAGAAGTGCTACAGCCAATCCTTTTAAAGCTAGTTTGAAAAATAGAAATGGAAGGAGCACTTTCAAACTCCTCCTATGAAACCAGTATCATTCTAATACCAAAACCAGGAAAAGACACAACAACAACCAGAAAATAAAATTACACAACAATATCTCTGATGAACATAGACTCAAAATACTCAATAAAATGCTTATAAACACAATACAGACATACATCAAAAAGATTTTCCACCACGATCAAGTTGGTTTTATCCCTGAAATGCAGCATATGCAAGTCAATAAATGCAATAAACCACATGAATGGACTTAAGATACAAATCACATGATCATCTCAACAATGCAGAAAAAAAACCTATTGACAAAAATCTAAAATGCCTTCATAATACGAGTCCTAGATAGAATCCTAGATACAAGGAACATGCTTGAACACAATACAAGTAATATATAAGAAACCCACAGCCAAAGTCATTTGAAATAGAGAAAAACTTGAAGCAATGCCACTAAAGTGATGAATGAGACAGGAATGATCACTATCCCCATGACTTTTCATTATTGTGCTTGAGGCACTAGCTGGATTAATAAGGCAAGCAAAGGAAATTAAAAGGATTCATATAGATAAAGATGAAGTCTATCCCTATTTGAAATGAGACATGCAGTTATACAATAGAGATCCCAGAAACTTCTAGAAATAATCAACAATTTCAACAAACTGGTAGGATACAGAATCAACTTGCATGAATCAATAGCTTTTCTATATGCCACCAACAAAGATACAGAGAAAGAGATCGAGGACATGCCCCATTCACAATAGCTTCAAAGAAAATAAAACATCTAGGAATAAGCCCAACCAAGGAAGTGAAGGGCGGTCTCTAATGAAAACTTTAAATCTCAAGAGCAGGGGGGATAACAGAAATTGGTGGTGAGGGGCATCTCTAGGACACTCGAGAGACCTGGGACTGAGAGAGGTTCTAGGATGTCTGTAGGGGTGACTCTAGCTGAGACTCCTAGCAGTGGGGAGTATGGATCCTGAAGTGGCCACCTCCTGTAACCAGGCAGGACTCACAGTGGAGGGATAAGGACAGCAACTCAACCACAAAACCTTCCACCCAAAATGTGTCCTGTCTAGAAGATGTACAAGGACAAAGACAAAGCAGAGACAGAGGGAATGGCCGACCAATGACTGCTTCAAATTGAGACACATCTCATGGGCAAGGACCAATCCCTGACACTACTAATGATACTCTGCTATGCTTGCAGACAGGAGCCTAGCATAACTGTCCTCTGAGAGGCTCCTCCAAGCTGCCAATGGAAACAGATGCAGAGACTCACAGCCAAATATTGGATGGAGTTCCAGTAGTCTTGTGGAAGAGTTGAAGGAAGGATTAAAGGCCCCAAATGGAATAGGAACACCACAGGAAAACCAACAGAGTCAACTAACCTGGATCCTTGGGGGGCTCCAGAGACTGAAACACCAACCAAAGAGTGAGCCTGGGATGGACCTAGACCTCCCAGCACATGTGCAGCAGATGTGCAGCTTAGCCTTCATGCAGGTCACCCCAACAACTGAAGCAGGAGCTGTCTCTGACTCTGTTGCCTGCCTGTGGCTCCCCTAACTGGGCCAGCTTGCCTGGATTCGATGAGAGAGGATGCACCTAGTTCTGCAGTGACTTGATGTGGCAGGAGGTCCTCCACTGTCTCAGAGGAGAAGGGAAAGGAGGGAATGGACGAGGATATGTGTGAGGGGGTACTGGGAGGAGAGAGAAGGCTGATATGGGGATGGAAAGTGAAGAGAGAGAGAGAGAGAGAGAGAGAGAGAGAGAGAGAGAGAGAGAGAGAGAGAGAGAGAGATTTGCCTGTATTTGTTTGTTGCAGCCAAATTATCACATTCAGCTAGATTATCTGGAAAATTGCTGGTTAACAGTATGAATTTATTGTTAATAAGTTATGAAATTGTGAAAAGACAAAAATACCCTTTAAATCTCTGAAGAAAGACATAGAGAAAGACACTAGAAAATGGAAAGACACCTCATGCTTATGAACTGAAGAGTTAATGTGGAAAAAATGAAGCTATTTACAAATTCAGGGAAATCTCACACAAACCCCCCCTTGTTCTTCACAGAAATAGAAAAAAGAATCCTAAAATTTATATGTAATTTAAAAAGACCGAGAGTAGCCAAAACAATCCTGAACATAAAGGACAATATAAAGTACAATGCTAGAGTGATTACCATTCTACAATAATACGGTTTTCTCTCTCTCTCTCTCTCTCTCTCTCTCTCTCTCTCTCTCTCTCTCTCTCTCACACACACACACACACACACACACAAACACACACACACACACTCACACACACACACACACCAAGCCATGTACACCAATGGAACAAAATCAGAACCCAAAACATGAGCACATGTGACTTCTGCCACTTAATATTTGAAAAAGATTCAAAAACATATGCTAGAGAAAAGACAGCATCTTCAACAAACACTGCTGAAGAACCTGGGTGCCCACTTGCAGAAGAATGTAATAGAAATACATATATTACCTTGCACAAAACCTAACAGCTCTAAATGGCCTCAATACCTAAATGTGAAAACCTAAAATACTGAAACTTCCAGAAAAAAACATAGGCAGTATCTTATATGATAAAGATGTAAGAAAGGACTTTTTGCCTAGGACTCCATTTGCCCAAGAATTAAGGACACTAATTGTCAAGTGGGAGTTCATGAAACTAAAAGAACTGCAGGGTGCATCTGAAGAAACAATCAACAGGGTGAAGAGGAAGCCCATAGAATGGAAGACAATCTTTGCCGGGTATATATCTGAGTAAGGATTCATATTTATATCTATATAAGACTCTCAAAAAAGCAAATGACTCATTTAAAAGAAAATGATCTTGGAGCCTGAAGAAAATGTCCTCAAAAGAAGAAAAAAATGACTAAGAAATACCTCAAAAAATGTTCATCCTCCATAGCAATTATGGAAATGAAAACTAAAACATCTTTGGGATTTCATCTTACCCACTTAGAATGGCAAAGATCAACAAAACAACTGACAACAAATGCTGGGGTGGATATAGGCAACGCTTACTCACTGTTGGTAGGACTGAAGATGAGTTCAGACTCTATGGAATCAGTGTGGAAACTTATCAAAAAATGATAGATAAATCTACAACCTCCACCTTACTAAATCAGCATAATCTCTAAATGCATTCTAACTATTTGTCATTATACCCACAGATAAGTGTAGTCTTCAACCCTGTTCATGGAAACTTCACTTGGCAGCAGAGACCACTACAGGAAAAACCAAAACAAATCACAATGTAGCATTGTGGAGCCCAGTACCAACAAATATATCTGCAATACAACTTCCATACCTAAAACTCAGGGATCACTGTGGAAGTGTGGATGGAAAGACTGAAAGAACCTGAGGATCAGGGAGTTTTCTGAGATTGTTTCTCCTAGAACTACACTTATCAAGTCTGCCTAAACATGGGTTGAACAAGGACGACAACAATAGGCATGGGGAAGTATAATGGGAATGTCCAGGAGATCTCAACCCTACACAGAAAAATACAAGCAACTGAGGAATGGTGATAGCAGAAGAAATGGCTTTACTGAGGAAAAGCACAGCAATTGGTATCCAATACCAAATGATCAACTCTGAGAACACACAAGAGTAACATTATACGGACTAAGCAGGTGTATTTAGGAGTATATATGTATATGCACAACCATATATGTATGTAAAAACAAGCAATCAGAAAAAGAAGCTATGATTTTTGAAAGAGAGCAAAGAAGAGTATATGGATGGGATCGGAGGGAGGAAAAGGAGGGAAAAAGATATAGTTACAATCTCAAGAACTAATACACACACACATACTCACACACACACAAGATGTGATGTAGGGTTGGAGAGAGGGCTCAGAAGTTGACTGTTTGTTGTACAATCACGAAGATCAGAGTTCACATTGCAGTACCCATGTGACAAGCCAGCTGTCTTGTAGAATCCTGTAACTCCAGCCCTGAGGAATGGTCACCCTCATGTGGCATCTCAATAGGTACATATAGGAGCACCTGCTCATGCATCAAACATACACGTCAAGAAATCCTTTAAAACTACAGCTTCTATTTCTCCTTCTCTAGGAAATAACTTCTCTTCTTCCTAGTCCCTTACTCTATATAAACAACCTCTGAGATTACATGGATAGTCGCGAATACATACCATATATGGCTATTTTTCTGTCTTCCAGATGCAACAGGACTTAGCTCATATGAATTCAGAGACTGTGGCAGAAGGCCTGCCAGATGGGGTTCCAGAAGTGAGAGGGAGGAGTGGACATGATCTCCCATTCCTAATCAAGTAGGTATCTCAAATTGACAACCACTCAAAAAGGAAAAATTAATTTTCTCCAAAGTAGTCTCACTGGGTGCAAACCACACTTATGAGTAGACCCAATTCCCACTAGTAGATGGCCAATACAAAATGAACTCAATAATATTTTTGGAGATACTTTTGTCTCATAGTGCTTTATCTGGGCATTTTTTACCTTACTTATCTTTTGCTTATATATGATGGTTTCTGGTTTTGTGTTTTTATGGATTGCCTGTGTGAGCATGTGTTTTTACATGTCTATTGAGCTTGTCTTGCTTTGTCTTTGTTTTTCGTTTCCCTGTTTATTTTGTTCTACCCTAGTTTGTTTTTATTTGCCTGTTTATTTTCTAAAAAGAGAGAATAAGAAAGCATGGAATTGGATGAATAGGGAGGGTCTAAGAAGGGGCTGGGGAGGGGAAACTGTTGTCAGAATATATAAGAAAAAAAATCTATTTAATAATAAAAAAGAAACCCTTGTAAAGCTGTGGTCTGAAGCACATCAAGCATGACAACAGAGAACAACCTTGACAGAATGGGCTTCTTCTGGAACTTCTCCATTAAATTCTCAAACAGTTTATTTTTAATATAATAAGAAAATATTGAGTCCATCTGATACCTGATTTTATAAATTGTTAAACATACTTTTTATGACACAGATTATAATAGAAGACTCTGTATTGTAAAAACCAAACTAAAAATACAGTCCTATCAATGACTACAAGTTACACTGAAACACACACATACACACATTGATTGATTGACAGGTAGATGGTTAGATGAATGAATAGATAAATGATCCAACAAATAAAATGACAATTTTAGGACCTGGGTGGGTGGTTCCTGGGTACTCCGGGCATAACACTTTCAATTTCAAGTATTTAGAAAATTTTTATAATTTACCAGGATAATTTATTCTGAATAGAAATCACTTACACTTACTGTTCCCCAGATGTCTGTAATACTTTGCTGTGAGTCTTTGTGTCTTACTGATTTCACCATTGCATCCATCATCACCTATAATATAGAACTTTCCTACAACTAACATATGTATATACTTACAGACTTTTTCTCATGTATTCCATTTATATCTATGCTTAGCTAGATGCTATTCTCTTTTCCACACCAGAGAGGAACTAAATATATATGGATTAAAAAACCTCGTTGGTACAGGGCATGGAGGTACATCAATAAATAACCCTGCAAGACATACTTTCCCCCTTATTTTTTAGTGCACTGTAAGAACAATCTGCCAAACAAAAATTATTTCAAAGAACATTAGCTTCAGAGCTGGAAAGGTAGCCCAGTAATCGAAGTTACCTACAACACACAGGCCCTAGATCCGATTCCTCGTTCTGTAATAAACAAATTCATCAATAAATAAATACTTCTCAAATGTTAAAACTAACAAGTTTTGAGACAACTTAGAAAAATTATCACTAAGACAATTATATTTATGAAAATGTCACAACAAAATTAGTTTCCCTATATGCTAAGAAAAAACTAATTAAATGACCAATGCAAAGAAAACACACAAAAATGAAAGGAAACATCTTTATGAAGCTGAGGAATGTTGGTAGAGTACTTGTATGGCATAAATGAGGACCTGGGTTTGATTCTCAGTGATGTATCACCCCAACATGGTGGCACACACTGGTGATCCCAACACATAGGTGATAGATGTAGGAGGACCAGAAGTTGTTTGAGGTCAGTCACAAATATGTGAAATCTTGTCTAAAAACAAATGAAAACAAACAAAAAAACAACAATGCCAAACCAACCAAACAAAAAATACAAAACACTTTATAGGACCAACTAGGCAAATTAAGACATGGAGGAATTATTATAAATAAGACCTAGGACAGATTGTATTTTTACCAAAATAGCTAGAACAAGTCCTTTGTACAATGACTTCTAAAGCACTTTCATGTACTGATGAGTACCTATGTTCCTTCCTCTTGCATCAGATGATATGCCTTATGTGAAAATAACATTGACTCCCAAGTCTAGGTTATAACAGACAGCCTAATTTTCACTTGCTTCTCTTAAAGTGCCTACTATTTTATGAAGTTACTTCATTATGAGGAAGCTTAAGCTACCTCAGAGAGGAGCCAATTTAATACTACTCCTCCCGACTTACCAGCCAGGTGAGAAAGCCACTTGTAGAAGTGCATCCTCCAGCCCTAGTCAAGCCACTCTAGCTGGTACTGGCTGGAGAATATGTGTGTGTGTGTGTGTCTGTGTGTGTCTGTGTGTGTGTCTGTGTGTGTGTCTGTGTGTGTGTGTGTCTGTGTGTGTGTGTATGTATATATATGCCCTGTTCAAATGGCAGCTTCCTAATTAAACAATTGGAAGCCACTACTTTAGGGGGAGTTTTTTATTCAGTGATAGATACCTCTTCCAAGGACTGATGAGCTGGTTCTGGAAATAAAGCACTTGCCACAAAAGCATGAGGACCCATACTCAGTCAGATTTCCAGAACCCATGTAAAACTGGACACAGTAGCACAGATCTGTAACCCATCCCCACCTCACTCCACCCCCTGCTGCCTGCTGCTGGAGCTTCTATAGTGAGATGGAAGGTGAGAATCCCTGGAAGCACATTGGCCAGTTAGTCTGGCATATGCAGCAATGAACAACAAAGACACCCTGTCTCAAACAGGACGGAAGGCAAAGGCAGAATCCTAGGATTGTTCTCACACCTCCACAGGCATTCACCTGTACTTATCCAATTGAACTTGGATACACACATACACGAATTGGTTTTTTTTTTAAAGGTAACTGCTAACAATCTTTAGAACAAAACCTTTCATTTGCACATGCCAGTTTCCAAAAGAAAGGAAAAACCATGTTTATTGTCCAAGTAGGAAACAAAGAATTTAAAACCAATTGACATCAACAATATAACCACTTAACTAAAACCAATTTTGTTAGTCTCTTGCATATTAAATGTTTCATCTCCACAAGATTTTCTAGCAAATGGCCAGGTTGGCTTGAGTTCATCTGTGTAACAAAGACTAATGAGCATTATTTACATAGAAAACATTGAATTTATCACAGTGGAGCTAAATAAAAGGAGCAGCCAATCATCTTAAACTACATTTTCCTGATTAATTCTCTTCTAAACAGCTCGTATGCATAGACATAATCAAAAAGTAATCACAAAACACCAAGGGGTGATGGAACCCTGTTACTTTATAATTTGTAAATAGGGCAATCATCTCATGAAATATTATATAGACTAACCAAATAAAAACAGAAGTTTGGCTGGGCGGTGGTGGCGCACGCCTTTAATCCCAGCACTTGGGAGGCAGAGGCAGGCGGATTTCTGAGTTCGAGGCCAGCCTGGTCTACAGAGTGAGTTCCAGGACAGCCCGGGCTATACAGAGAAACCCTGTCTCGAAAAACCAAAAAAAAAAAAACAGAAGTTTGCTTCCATGGGAATTAATGGTACTGATATAAAATATATAACTTTTAGACTTTGTGGAATCAAGACAAGTATGGTGGCTCATGCCTTTAATCCTAGCATTTTGGAGGCAGACACAGTAGAATAACCAAAAATTTGGAGGTCAGTCTGGTTCACATAGAAAAGCCCAAGCCAGTTATTAGTACAAGTTTGTCACACAAAAAAAATACAAAATAGAGCAAAGGAGTATGTAGATAATTGGTTTCAGAGTTTTATATTTATTCATCAGAGACCAAGTCAAATAATACCTAACTAGACACAAAGATTAAATGATTTAATGATTAATGATTGCAATATCTTAGATGCTTTTAGAAATCTTACTAATGGATTCATTGATACCAGGGGAAGTCTAGGCAATACTGTTTATTTGGGGGTCTCAGTCTCCCTTTTTGTCTACTTCCCTGGACCTCATATCATTCTTGATTTGGCACTTTCCCTTTCAAAACTAGTTCTGAGAAAAATACTTAAAAGACTCTTTGAAGCCAACTGATAGTGTTGATGTGATATGTGTATTTTTTTCCTGACATTTAGCACTTTAACAGCAAAGTGACCAATTAATTAGTAAAACCATCCCCTACCCCAGGAATAAAATCCTGATACATTAAACAGCATGGAACAACCTTGACATTATTCCAAATAAAGGAAGTTAGATACAAAAGGCCACATACTATATGATTTCATTTGTACAAAATACCCAGAATAGGCAAATCCATAGAGACAAAGAGAGTGAACTGATAGTTTCTTCCAGTTAGGGAGATCAATGGTTGGTGATGGACTTGGGGTTCTTTTTGAAATCTTGCTGAGTAAGAATCAGGAATACTAGGGATAATAATTTAAAGAAGCCGTCAATAGTCATAGTCTTACTATATCTATAAGCTTTAGTTTTCTTTCTTTTTGGAATTTAAGAAGATATTCTAAGTCTATGAAGATGTTTTTATGTTTTTAGGATGGCAATACAAGTTAGCATGAAAAAACTATTTAGATACAGAACTCTGAACTCAGCAAGATAGGATAAGTGGTAGAATACTTCTTCTAAGTTGCCAAATACAAACAGACTGGACCTTAAATGTAACTCTTACCTAATAAGTTTCATAATTGTTTCATAGTTGTTCCTGCTGTATGTTGTTTATTATTAGAAGAGAAAGAACCTTTTTATTTAGAAAAAAAGGGGGAATTGTTGAGGATTGGTCTGTTGCTATGTACCGGAATGCGAAATTCTATACCCTGAATTCTAGTTGCCTAAGACTGAATTCTCATGGTTACCAGCTTTTGTTGTACAAACCCTGCTCCTTGATTTAAAACTATTGGTTAAATAAAATTGACTACATCCAATTACTGGAGGGGTTAGAGGTAGGCAGGTTTTGAGTTACCTTGTTGGAGTTTGAAAGGGAGAGGAAAGATGAAAGGAGAGAGGAGGAAGCCACCATAAGAGGAGATAGACCATGAGCACATGGCCAGGAGAAACAGCAAGTATTTGGGGTATATCTCTGGGGAAGTAGCCAGCTCAGCAGTTAGGAAAGTAGATTAGGGGTAATTGTCCCCCAGTAATTGTCAAAACCAAATAAAAAATAACCATAGTCTGAGTCTTACTCATTTGTAAGCCTAACAGGGATACGTTTAAATTGGTTTAACCACACCCTCTTTTTGGTTTTCTATACAATCAATTCATATTTTTTGATGCACAACTTTGAGCCAGGTTTGGGGAAAGGCTTGTTTCTCAACCAGCATGGAGTCCTTTCAAGAGGTGGCCTAGCTGCAGAGAACAGCTAGGCCCAGTGGACCTGCATCCTTGATAATTGAGATAAGAGGTGATAAAGGTCTTAAAGGCCAACTCAAGCGGAAAAGCTAACTTCCTGGAGGCTGTAGTTGGACCTGCAAGGCAGCCTCCCACTCCTGCACTACTCATTGGTTCACAGGGATTGACCCTAAGGGTCCTTCTAATAATAAACATCCTGTGCTTATCTCAGGGTCTGCCTTCTCGAAAGCTCAGAAACAACCTGTAACAAGCTCAATTAATCACATTCTCTCTCCCTTTCTCCCTCTCTCCCTCTCCCTCTTTCCTCTCCTTATTTTCTTCAGTCCAGGGTTGTCTCTGTGTAGTCAAGGATGGACTCCTGATCCTCCTGTCTCCACCTCCTGGTGTCAGACTTAGAGAAACAAGTCACTATGTTCAGTCTATGTGGCTGTGGTTCAACCTGTGAGCCTTGTGCATGCTAGGCAAGCACTCTACCAACTGAGTGACATTCCTTCTGCCTGGTTTTCTCCCTTTTAAACTGTACTCCACAGTTCCACCTATTAGCAGCTCTTGCTCTCCTTCCCTGGCTGTTCTATTAGGCTGTGTGTGTTCCTTTTGATTATCCATACTTTACTACAAATGTGGGGTTTTAGGTCATATTGTGTTATCCCTAAATGTATATATTGAGGCCTTTATCCTCAATGTAATGTGGAGACTGAACCTTTAAAAAAAATAGCTAAGGAGCTGGAGAGATGGCACATTTGTTTAAGAGTACCTTTTTTATTCACTTTATATCCTGTTCAATGCCCCCTCCACTAAACCCCCCCTCCAGTCCTTTCCCCCATCCTCCCCTTTTGATCTCACAGGGGACCTGGGTTGATCTACCTGACTTCACATGGTATTTACAGCTACCTATAACTCCAATTCCAGGGGATCTAATATTCTTTTCTGACCTCTGTGGGAACCAGACACATGTGTTGCACATATATACATGCAGACAAAATATTCGTACACATAAAATAAAACAAATTTTTTTAACCAAGAAAGTAACTATGATTCAATGAGTCCCTTATGGCAGATCTCTCATCAGATATGATTGGCATCCTTATCTATAGACAAAGAATCTCAGAGATGTGCTAGCATATAGAAGGCCATGTAAGAACCTAGTTAGAGGGTAGCCATCTGAAAACCAAGTGGAGAGGTCTCAAGAGACACAAAACTTGTGAACACCTTGATCTTGCATTTCGAGCTTCCAGAACTTTGAGAAAATGTACTTTTGTCAGCGAAGCTACCCAGTGCATGGTACTTTCTTTCCATGACACCAGCAGACCAAGAATGCAAAAGACTTAGAGCAACAAGCTCATTGACTCTTCTAAAAAACTGTGTCTTTGCATCAGTAAGATTTTGTTTACAATGTATAACAATTTAGAATGGATGCTAGGGATGTGATGAGGTTACATGTGATGCACTAGTCTTCTCTGTCTCCACATTCCTTTTTCCATAACTAAATCCATTTGAAACCAGTTTCATTTACTTTGAGCCATTTTCCTGTTCCGTTCTGTGACCTCATTTCTCATTATTTCCCTGCTCTGAAGCCTGCTCAGTCCTAAAAACAAACAAACCTACTGCCTGTTCCCTTCGGTCAGAGCCAGCTGGCCTGAACCGCTCTACTTCCATGCATTTCTTGTTTCCTCCCCTCCATCAAAGAAATGCTTGGACAGGAAGGGCATTTCCCTGTAAAACTCAGCAATCTCTCTACGTTCTGACAGTGCTCAGCCCAAACAAGGATAGGAAACACTCACTATATAACCCTTTTAGGTTACTGTAATAAAGTACCTACCACCCTCAGGATACTTTTTAAGTAAATAAAAAAAAGTGTGTGTAAAAGTGCATACCAGGGTGTATATGTGGAGTTTGGAGGACAAGTTGTATGAGTCAGATGCCTTCTTCCATCATGTGGGTCCCCAGGGATTGAACTCAGATCCTTAGTGTTGATGGCATGCACCTTTATCATCATCTGAGAATGTTTTTTTTTTCCTTTGTATTGCTGAAAATTTAACCTGGGGGTTCATGCATACCAGGCAAGCATTGTACTACGGAAATAAAACCCTAACACTATCTTTCAGTTCTGGAGGCCAGAGTACTGGCATGAAGGTGAAGGGCAGCATTGATTCCTTCCAAGGTCAATAAGGAGAATCTGTTCTATGCCTCTCTCCTAGCTTCTGGTGGCTTACTGGCAATCCAGCATTTCTTGGCATATGAGTACTCTACCTCTGCCTTTATCTTGACAAGATGTCCTCCCTGAGTTTTTGTGTCCAAACCCCCCATTTTTATAAAGGCAGCAGTCATACTGAATTAGGATCCCCTCTTGATGATTTCATTCTAAATAACTGCATAGGCAATAACCCCATTTCTTCACTCAGTCTCATTTCCAGGGGGTGGGAACTAAGGTTTCAGTCTATGAATTTGAGGCAACATAATTCAACCCATAACTCCCACCTCATGCAAAAAATATATTCAAAGGTTCCCAGAGCACTCTCAACCCATCTGCTTCTCACTGTTCTTTCACAGGAGGTGAAGATGAAACAGGGTGGAGGGATATAGGGAGCAGAAAAACAGTGGTAGAGAGGCAATAGCATTAATTTTGTTGCTGTTGTTTTGGAGTTTTCTATATTGTTCAAGCCTCATATAGCCAAGTCTAGCCTCCACCTCAGAATGTAATGTATCACAGGCTTCAAATCTGTGGTGATCTTGTCTCAGACTCCCACATGCTAGGAATACAAGCATAAGCCATTAGGCTCAGCAACATTTCTCATTCTTACTATGTTTTCGCTTGCTTGCTTGTTTTGAACAGTCTCCTGTAGCCTAGGCTGGTCTCATATGTGCTATGTAGCTGAGGCTGGCTTTGAGTTCCTGATTCTCTTGCCTCCCATTCTCAAGTGCTGGGATTGAAGGTGTGAGCCACCGTGCCCAGGATGCACACCATTTCCAAAGAGGATTTGCAAGTACATTGGCTCTGCAGCTCAGCTTTCTCGATTGTGCTGTGAAGGAGCTAGGGAAAGTAGGTTGGCAAGAAGCTTTACTACAAACTATCTTCAATGTATGAGAATTAAATACTTTTCACTTCAGTAATGACCTGGAGGGAACCTAAACATCCGAAAGTAGGTGCTAGAGGTATAGCTCAGTGGTAGAGCACCTGCTTAGCATATGTAAAAGTCCTGGGGTGCAACCCCAGCATCACATAGGGAAAATTATTTGGAGTAGAAATTCTTATCCCAGGATTCTTACTTTGAGGGTAATTCTCAAGGGGGAGGGGGTCCACAATCTTATCAAAACCTTTGTAAAAATGTGGAGGTTTTGTATACACCTATGCTTTGTAGGGAACAACACATGTTTTCCATCCAATTTTCAGAGAGATCATACCTTCCTAGAGATAGACACTCTATTTGAGAGACTAAAAGACTCTTGTGTGCACCAGAATAGTGAACTCCAAGTACCTCCTGCAAGGACAGTGGCCTGAGGCCTACCACAGTCATCCACCACCATTTCTAAGGTACAGGGCTCCCTAACTTGACTTTTCCTTCTTGTCACTACTTGTGCTTTAATCCAAAACTTGACTTCACTCAGCTTGGGCCACTCCCTACTTTCGTCTCCAATATGATCCCATGTGGCTCCATGAGTTACTGTGTCTTTCTTGGCCACTTTCTGTTTAGTCTGGACTGAATTATTGCTTTCTCCTTATCTACAACTACTGGCCTTGGTTGAAACCTGCATCTTCCAGGACACCAGTTCCCCAAGACTCCAAATTGTCCATCACACATCAGAGTATGTTATGGCAGTGTGTGTGTGTGTGTGTGTGTGTGTGTGTGTGTGTGTTCACACGTGCTCGCGCATGTCTCATTTCTGAGCCTTTATAGACCCTCCCATGTTGAGCAAAGCTGCAGTGGGAGGTTAAGGATGAAGACCTCAGGAGGCTAAAGCAAGGGAGAGCAAGCAAGTTAAAGTATCTGTGGTCTGACTCAGGTTCCTGGGTTTTGATGAGCTATAGGGACCAATATAGATTAATTTAATTTTTTTCATTATTTGAGATAGGGCCTCATGAATCCTAGACTGGCCTCAAACTAACTCCCAATGTGGCTGAAAATGACCTCAAATTCATGATCCTCCTACCTCTACCTTCTGAGTGCTGGCATTATAGGCATGTGCTATTATTGCCAGTTTATTTGATACTGGGGATCAAAGCCAGGGTGCCTAGCACACTAAGGCAAGCTCTGTGTCAACAGAGCTATATACAGCCTCAGTCCTGAGCTTAATCTTTATTTATTTATTTTTTATTTTCCTAGTTGCTGGAGATATAGAACACATGGGTCTTAAGCATAATAGGCAAACACTCTACCACTGAGCCATAATCCATAGGCCTAGTTCAAATTTTAATTGGTAGCATGTAGCATGGGGATTGTGATCGTATTTGGTGCCATAACTGATTACCTCCATTTTTATTTAATATATTTGACCACATTGATTTTTTTAAACTGTTAACTCATTTAAAGTATACGCACACACATAAATATATATTATATACATATGTTATATATATGATATATATATATATGATATATATATATATCTCATATATATATATATATCGCACTACTACATATAGTTTTTATCAGTCCATGCATGAAAATTTCAAGGTTTCAGTGAAAGGTCAGTTTAAATAATGATATATTTGCCATGATGGCTTTCTCAGTTAATTACTGATAATTTCTACATAGAGAGATTTCTATTGCCTTGACAGAGTTTTAAAAAATAGGTTTTTAGGGAGCTAGAGAGATGTCTCAGTAGCTAAGAGCACTTGACTGCTCTTCTATACATCCTGAGTTCAATTTGCAGCACACACGTGGTGGCTCACTGTTTGTTATGGAATCTGATGCCCTCCTCTGGTGTGCATGAAGACAGAGCACTCATATACATAAAATCCATAAATAAATCTTTAAAATGGGATTTAAGCAAAAGAAAGGAAGAATGGGTATGATGGTATACAAGCAATCCTGGGGATTGAAGTCACAAGTTCAAGAATAACCTCATTCTTAGTTACAAAGAAAGTTGAAGGTCAGCCTGAGAGACCCTACTCAAAAAAGAGGAGAGGGAAGAGAGAGAGAGAGAGAGAGAGAG
>NW_021604662.1:60308-62556 GCF_004785775.1 Grammomys surdaster | reverse complement strand
AGAGAGAGAGAGAGAGAGAGAGAGAGAGGAAGAAGGAGGAGGAGGAAGAGGAGGAGGAGGAGGAGGAGGAGGAGGAGGAGGAGGAAGAAGAAGAAGAAGAAGAAGAAGAAGAAGAAGAAGAAGAAGAAGAAGAAGAAGAAGAAGAAGAAAAGAAAGAAAAAGGAAAGAGAGAATGTTCTTTTTCTTGGTTGTTGTGATTTATTTTTTGATATTTTATTTATTTTATATATATGAGAGTGTGCCTGAATGTATGTCTATGCACCACAGAGCCAGAAGAGACCAGAGTTAGAATCTGTGGTGAACCACCATGTGGGTGCTGGGACTCAAATCTGGGTCCTCTAGAAGAGCAACCAATGCTTTCAACTTCTGAGCCATCTCTTTAGTCCCTGGCATTCACGATATAAGTTCTTCCTGCCTGCTTCAGATCCCGTCCACTCTACAAAGTCCATCTCCAGTTTTTGAATTGATTTCAGTCCTCTCTATTGTTCCTCAATTACACACAGGTCTTCATTGTTCTGGAAAAGCCTTTCACTGACTTTTCGAATTAGCATGCTATTTCTCTACTTCTTCACTGTTCCACCTCTTGAGTATGTAGCCAGTACACACTTCCTTTTCTGCTAAAAACATCGTGGTACAGACAAAATGAAAACATAAAGGCAGTACACTTCACTAGTAACATGTAGCACCCAGGCATTTGCAAAATCTGATTCAACTGAGTAACTATGAATTATAATTGTCACTGTTCTAGGCCCCTGCTAGCTAAATTGAATCAAATGTGGCAGGTTCATTAATCAACTTCAAGTCACAGACAGTAAATGACACAGCCTTTGTTGAAAGTCAGTGACATCAGAATGTCCTTTGGCAGAATTATTGGAGGACCAACGGAAGGTCAAGAAGTGTGCTGTGAGGTTGCAGAACAGAATGTGTGTAATTGAGTCACTTCAAGACAGATGAGGAATGAGACAACTGGTAAAATGAGAGCCGCATGGGACAAAGACTGGCAAACACACCAAGCCCTGAACATCTGCGACAGTGGCTGGAGCTGAGAAGAAGCTAGAGACTCTTCAGTACCTGGGCAAGTATGATGGCTCAGTAACTATGCTTGTTGACAAATGTGACAACCTGAGTTTGCTCTCTAAGTAAACTGTAGCAGGAGGGAACTGACTCCCACTGCATGTGAGCCATGGCACTGATGTGAACCACACCCACCCCTTCTGAGCACCATGTACACACAAGTGACTGAAATTTAAAATGTAATTTTAAAACAGACAAAGGGATTCTTTAAGACATGATACTGCCCTGCTCAAGGGGTATCAGGTAGGCAAACAATCATCTGTGGCCCATAGAAAGCTGGCTCTCTGATGTGAGCCAGCATTGGCTCTTTTTATGCAGTTAGTAGCCCCACCTCTCTCTCTCTCTCTCTCTCTCTCTCTCTCTCTCTCTCTCTCTCTCTCTCCCTCCGTTCCTCCCCTCCCTCTCTCCCCTCCCCTCTCCCCCTCCCCCCTCCCCCCTCCCCCTCTCCCCCTTCTTCTCCCCCTCTCCCCCTCCCATTTCTTTCTGTCTGCCCCTCCCTATACTCCCACTCTGTTTTTTTGTTTTGTTCTTGAGACAGAGTCTCTCAGAGTCTCATAGCCTTAAATTCGCTACGCAGCAAAAGATGACCTTCCACTTTTGATTACACAATGCAGCGCTGAGGAATGAGCCCAGGTGTCAAGACTTACTAGGAAAACACTGTCACCTAAGACACATCCACAGGCCTCTTTGGATTTTGTCACTGTTATTCTTTTTGTCTGCTTGTTTTGAGAAACAAATTACTGTGTAGCTCTGGCTGATCAAGAACTCACCAAGTGAATCAGGCTGGACCTGAATTCAGAGATGAGACAGTGGAAGCACATTTTCATAAGCTGGGATTACAGGCATTTGCACTGAGCCTGGCTTTGTTCTCTTTTTTTCTTAATACAGGGTCTTAATACAGGTTTAGGCTGACCTGGAACTCAGTAGCTAATCAAGTTTATCCTCAAACTCTTTCTTTTTATTTAATTTTAATTTTAAATGCACGCGTATTTTCCCTACCTGTGTCTTGACTGTGTCTTGTGTCCATGGAGACAAGAAAACAGCATTTTGTCCCCTGGAACTGCAGTTACAGATGTTCAAGAGACATCATCTTAGTGCTAGAAATCAAACTCAGATCCTCCAGAAGAGCAGTGTCTTAGGGTTTTATTGCTGTGAAGAGACACCATGACCACAG
>NW_021604662.1:40308-57808 GCF_004785775.1 Grammomys surdaster | reverse complement strand
TGAAGACTTTGTTCCTAAGGAACTACATGCACACTTTGCACTGAACATGCCATTATGACACACAGCATCAATACACCTGCCTAAAATATCTTGGCTCAGACTCCAAGTTGTTGAATGTTATACAGTTATTACTGTATACACAAACTTTTCTACTTTTATAAAAAACATAATTTGCAGAAAAGAAAGATATTCATTATTTTCCTACTGCCATTCTTCAACATGAAAGTATCAAATTAATCTATATTTGTATTATAGTGTTAGGATGTTTGATTTTAAAATGTGATTTAATTTGCTGACTTGAATTTAATAAAAGTGAAATCATGGCCTGGCAAAATGGCTCAACAGGTAAAGGTACCTCTGCCCCTCTTGGCAAGCCAAGAACCTATCTGAGTTCAATCCTTGGAAACCCACGTGGTGGAGGAAGGAGAGAGATGACTCCTGCAACTTGTTGTCTGACATCCACCCATGCACCATGACACACATACATCAGGCACTAGAGAGCCATACACAGGTCCCAAAAATAATAAATGAAAATGCAGCAAAAGTCTTTTTTTGTTTGTTGATTTTTGTTGTTGTTGTTGTTAGTGGTAGTGGGGTTTTGTTTGTTTGTTTGTTTGTTTGAGACAGGGTTTCTCTGTGTAGCCCAGGCTGTTCTGGAACTTACTCTACAAATCAAGCTGGCCTCAAAGACACAGAGATCCTCCTACCTCTGCTTCCTGGATTAAAGGTGTGCACCACCATCACCCAGTTTCAGGTTTTTAAAAATCATTAAGTGAATTTTACCTGAATAGTAGGATAGAATTTCCAACTATTTCTGAAAATATCCTAAGCACCTCTCTGTAACCTTGTACTATGTATTTATATTAAGTAGCATTCTCCATAATGACAATTATAAAATCAAAATATCAGCCAACTCCAAAAAGTATAGAAGATGCTCTATGTCCTACAGCATCAGATATTTATCCACAATTTAATTTTTTTATAAAAATAAATATGCACATTCAGCTGATTAGTATATAAATTTCCTTTCATCTTTGATAAATGATCAAAGTTGTATACCACCAAATATTTGCTTCAAAATGCATTTATTTATGATGTGTCATCAGTGTTAGATTTGGATTTCTGTTTTGTATAATTATACATCAGGAGGTGCATGAATATCTTGTGGATGAAAGGTGCTGAGAATAAGAAAAGTCCAACTCTAGTGTCATTACTAGATCTTGTCCTAGTGTGTCAAGCTGTCAGTTTTCTCTATATTTCTGTATATCCAGTATATCTGCATATCAAATATATATGTATATGTACACACACACATCAGGTATATAATTATAGAAAACAGAAATGTAAATCATCTCTTCATATCCTAGTATCTTATCCTAGATAAGACAGTCAAGACTAAGGCTTGGCTGTAGGATGACAATATAGAACTGATCCTCTGAGACTCTTAGCAGCTGTTCTAGAGGCATGTCCAGAGGAGCTTGAGGAATTTGTTCCTGTCTCAAGCTCAGCATATCAGTGCTTCATCTTTAATTAATCCTAACTGTGGGAAATGCCTCTGAGCCTGTCAATGGGAAATTGCCTTTGAACACAAGTGATTACCTGTCCAGAGTTCTCTCCTGGGACCCAGTGCCTAGAGACTTTGCTGAAGATTCCATCCTAGATTTATCCTCACCCTACACAGAGCATCACACTTGATCTGCTGGCAAGTTTTGCCTATTTGGGGACAGTTTCTTGGCTGTCAGGGCATTCCAAAGCAAGGTTATAGACGATGTAAGATACAAGGATACAGATACCTGGAAAGGCACTATGATGGTGAAATAGGTTGCTTTGTGGGATCGTTTTTGTTTTAAATAGTAGTCCAAAAGACCTTTCTGGTACTTAACAGAGGTAAATGTAACTTCCTCTCATTCTGGAGAATTCTTTGTCTTCTTCGTTGATCTATGTTCCCACAAGCTTATATCATTTTTCATCATCCAGAAGAATTAATTGGAGATGAAGATTTTTTTCTTAAGTCAGGATTGAGCTATTTCCCCAGCTTCTGCTAACACTGCTCAACACAGCAAAATTTTTTTTTTAGCTGTTCCATAGTGCCATCTGCTGACAAAGCAGCAGGCATCTTCAAGTACTTCACACTAGTTTACAAGGGCAATTGTTTCTTCCTTAAAGGGGAAAGAAACCATGCATATCCTTGGTTAAGGTCAGATTTGTTTTGCATATGTCTTGTTTTGCTGTTACACGGAAGAATTCTGCTTCCATATAGCCACCAACCTTTCAAAAGGTGTAAGGCAACCTGGGTGAGATTGCAAAAGCCTGTAAATGCCAACACTGGGGAGGCAGAGTCAAGAAGGATTGGGACTTCAAGACTAGCCCAGGAAAAACAAACACATGCAAAAACAACTACCACCAAAGAAACCCCAAAGGAACTGGAGAGATAGCTCCACCACCAAGAATGCTTGCTGCTCTTCCAGAGGATCTGAGTTTTATTCCTAGGACCCACAGTAGATGGCCTACAACTGCTTATAACTCCAGTTCCATAGGATTTGATGTCTCCATGGGCATCACACTCATGTGTTCTTTCTGTCTCTGCCTCTCTTTTCCTCTCTCTGTCTTTCACATATGCATATTAAACTAAAAAATAAAAAACTACCTCTTTAGGTATGGGTAGCAGAAGGCCTGAATGGGCAAAGGAAGGCAGACCAGACTGACTCGGCTACCATCCCCACCAAGATCCAGTGCTTTGAGTCTGCCTACCCCACATCTACTCCATCTTCCAGCTACTGGAGTGTGTGGAGGAGTCAATCTTGTAGAACCAGGGATTGTTAGTCAATAGGGCCTGCCCTAGGCCCATTGGCTAGTCACTAGCATGGAGATGCTGTGACTGTACCCCTTGCTGTTTGCCCTGCTGGGAGGCTGAGAGCATGGGGCAGTGGTACTGCCTACAGGCTACAATCATGGGTACAGCCTAGCAAGCCTTGGAGTGGCCGACATCAAGCATAGCATCCTGGAGCTAGCATAGAGGCTCCCCTCAGATGCCCTGCTTAGCCTTGGGATTGCTCTGACTCTGGGCAACAGGAAGATATCCGAGGTGAGTTTTGGCAATGGTCCAGTATTTATGGTATGTCAGAAGCCAAAGACCTTGAGCCAGACCAATGACTCACAGGAATCAATGTCTGCATGTAAAGCTGTTTGGGCAAAAGGGTATACCGTGTGTCACACTACAGTTTCCAATGACACTATGACAAGAAAGAATGGGATGGAGAGGTGGGAAAGATGGAGGAGTAGAGCACTATGCAGAAGAAAAAGGGAGGATTAGAGTCTTAACAATGATGACAGGTGTGAGAGAAGGCTGCAGTGGACCAGGGAGCTTGTTGCTGAGTAGGACAGAGAGAAAGGTGTAGAGCAGCCTGCAGACCTCCCCATCACAACATGTTGCCCAACTACACGATCTCCCTACTTTGAGCAACAGCAGGATGTCCAAGATAAAAAGCTGATCATTTTCTGGAGTGAACTTCCTTGAAAGACCACCCCCAGAGGCCATGCTGATAATCGTGGTCCATACTTCCCCAGGCACAGTTGAAGCCCAAGGTTCATATGGATGTCAGTGGTCTGGACTGCCAATGGAGGCTAGGTTAGTACCCCTAGTCTATGCTACAACAGGGGGCCTAGTGAGAGTCTGTGGTTTGTATTTCCTCCTGAGGCCATGTTGATAAGCATGGCCTGCTCTGCTGCCTGAGGTCATGCTGATGTCCCTGGCCCATGCTGCCACTGAGGGCCATGTTGGGGTCCATGGTCTAACTACAAACAGGGCTCTTCTTTTTTGAGGGGGGAGTGGGGAGGTCACAAGGGTAGGGGAACCTGGGAGGACTGGGAAGTGAATGTGATAGGAGTAAGTTATGTGAATTTTCCAAATAATCAACAAAAGCATTATGTTGGGGGGGGGAAAGGTTTCTGTGAGTCCGAGGTCATCCTGGCATACATAGTGAGTTCTAGGACAGCCAGGACAACATTGATCCAAGTCCCATCTCTTGGACTTACAGGGTGGAAGGAAAAAAACAAATTTCATAAATTGTTCTCTGACCTATACACACACAATGTGGCATGGGTGTGCACCTACACATGGCGTGCATGTATACACTAAAATAAATTTATGTGTAAAGGAGTAATAATAAAAGCTTTAGATTACCTAAGATGGTATTGCCTATTGGGTCGACTCTATCTCATGGGAGTTTAGGCCTGAGATAGCATATATGCAATAAGGTTTTATGTGATGTTGGTTTCCCTGATACAAGGACCACATTTAAATATTGACCATAGGGGAGACATACACATACCTGGACAGGGAACATTTCCAGGGAAGAAAGAAAATCCTGTCTTCAAACTGTGCCAAAACACATTTCTAGTTGACCTATAGTGCCATCTAGTGTCTAAAATAGGCAAATGTGTAAGTGCAAAAACCGGATTCAGTTTGTGATACCCACTTGTAATCTCAAACTCAGGACAGTGGAGGTAGAAGGATCAGAAGCTCAAGGTCATTCTCCAATACATATTGAGCTGAGATCAACCTAGTTTACATAAGACCTTTTCTAAGCATACAAACAATGCCTAAGAACAGAACTGAGTCCCTGGTGGTGCAGTGCATGTTTATAATCCTGGCTCTGAGAAGGTAGAGAAATCAGGAATTCTGGGACT
Source organism: Grammomys surdaster (assembly GCF_004785775.1). Classification (NCBI taxonomy): domain Eukaryota; kingdom Metazoa; phylum Chordata; class Mammalia; order Rodentia; family Muridae; genus Grammomys; species Grammomys surdaster. The sequence continues at coordinate 53,119 of NW_021604662.1, read as the reverse complement.
TGTTGGTAATCCACTCTAGATGAACAGATGATCCCCAAGTTCAGTGAGAGACCTTGTCTCAAAATATAAGATGGCAAGAGATTGAGGGAGACACTGATGTGGTCCTCCTGTTTATACACATAAACACACGTATAAGCTTGTACACATATATGCATGGGAAGGGGATAAATTTCTGGAGGGATTCAGAGCCTAGATATTTGGTTCAAAGCTCAAGGCCAACCTGATCTAGACCAGACTATCTCAAAAACAAACAAACAAATAAACAAACAAGACTCCTAAGGAGTAAATTTCTGCTTTAAAGTTACAGAATTTGTGATAACTAGTTACAATTGTTTTTTTTTTTAAAAAGAAAGTTATTACTATTTAGAAATCTTACCTACTGCTGTCCAGTCTGTGACACACAACACCAAAGATGTGGCGAGAGAAGTAATGGAGCAATCAGAGCTTTTCATTCGCCCTGACTTTTCCCACCCAAAATACAGAAATATCTTATATTGCATAACCACAGGTACTCACTTTCTTCCTTGGCAAGCTAAAAGGACAAGAGATCTTTCCGGGAAATTTGATATAAAAGGTTTTTTTTTTTTTTAATCATTAAGAGGTTGGAAAGATATGTCAGCCAGTGATTGCCATTCAAGTGAGAGTTTGGATCTCCAGCCCCCATGCAAATGCTGGACTGCCAGTCAGATCCCCAAGGCAAGTGGACTAGTTAGATGAGTTGAATTGGTGAGTTCTAGGTTCGAGAGAGACCCTATTTCAATAAAATTTTAAAAAGGTCGAGAATGATCAAGGAAAATGCCTGATGTTAGCCTCTGGCCTCTACATGCAGGCTTACACATCTGCGCAGCCATACAGGCCCATCCACATAAAAATATATATACAGGCATACACATAGCACACACTTAACCATAGTACTATTATTATTGCGATTATTTCTTGCTTTGTTTTTGATACAGGCTCTCACACTATAGCACAGGCTGGCCTGAAACTGGTATGTGGATCAGACTAGCCTTCAACTTGTGTTGATCCTCTTGTCTCTGAAAACTGAGATTACAAGAGTATGTCACTGAACTTTGGGTTCATTGTTATTGTTATAACAATGGGTTATTGTTGTTGTTATATCTGAAAATTCTAATAGGGACAGGCATTTTTCTGAAGAAGGTAGCCATGCTTCCTTCCTACCAATGACATGGATCTTTCCTGGCTCCCACACCCTCCCCCCAAAGTAAAACAATTTTCAACTACATTAGGATACTAATTTGGTGTCTTACATTCCTTCTCAGAATGTTTCTTTGCCAATTTACTTTTTAATCACCTTCAATTTTATGTAGATTGAGAACATTGCTAGGGAAATTGTCAATGGAATAAATACTAATCCAAAGCCATACATTTAAACCTCAGTTTCAAGATTCTATTTCGCACATGTAATTAAAGTGGATGAGAACCACTTGAATTCTCACTGGGTAGAGTCTCTGCAGGCCTTCTTTTGTGGGTCCCATTTAAATTCTGCATTAATTACACATCCTATTTAATTATGACTCCTACTTCATGATTCTTCTCCTACCCTGTATTCCTGAATTTAAAATCAGAACTGACAGTGATTTCTCTCTGTGTTCATACTATTTATGTGTTCTGAGACTAGGACTCTAGACTATGCCGGATTTAATAAAGTCCCTATGTACACCTTAAATTTTGGATCCTCTTGCCTCTATAAATATGTAACATCATGCTATGCTTGTGAGATATCTCGTGCCTCATACATGGCAGGCAAGCACTATGTCTCCAATCTCTATGTTTTTCTTTGCTGTAGAAATTCATGTTTGTATCTTTAAATTCATCTTGTCTAGAAAACTCTTTTTAAAAACTGTATTATATTTTATAGTCTCTCTATGTCTCTGTTTCTCTCTCTGTCTCTGTCTTTGTATCCCCCACCCCGTGTGTGTGTGTGTGTGTGTGTGTGTGTGTGTGTGTGTGTGTGTGTGTGTGTGTGTGTGTGTTTGTGTGTATTTGAATGTCATAGCACATTTGTGGAGGTCAGAGAGTCATTCTTTCCTTCAACTATGTGGATTCTGGAATACAACTCAGATCATCAGGCTTAGCAAGTGCTTTTACTGCTGAGTCATTTTACTGGCTCTTGTCTGGGGAACTCTTCCCTGCAAATGTTAGCACCATTAATGGGAGTCTTTAGCTCCTATGACTCACCAGGCCATCCTATCTGAGTTTGAGGTACTTTTGTGTACTGTGCAGATAACAGCCCAGGTGATATAGCTATGAAGATCACAAATCCCATGGCTACACAACACTTAATTCTTATGTGTTTGTGTTGAAAATAGAAGTAGATTTTACCTTTTCTGTCATGGCTTCCTGCTAATAACTTTATAACAGAGTGAACGTCAAAAATCTCTGAAGCTTAAAAACACTGATTTCACAGTAGTTGAACACCTTTGAAATTGTCAAGACCATGTGATACTATGACACAGAAGGTGGTTACAAGAGGCATAAACCTAACAGAAGCTAGAACAGACAAAAATAGAAAGGAACATGGCCATATATCCAACATATATTCACCGTATAGGATAGGTAAATAGATGAAGGCCCTATATGTTCAAACAGACTGGAATGTAAGACTTTTAAAAACATTAAATAATGCTATTTGATTTCCAATATTTGTATTTATTTATTTATTTATTTATTTATTTATTTATTTATTTAATAGGGTCTCCTGCATTTCAGGCTGGCCTTGAACTTGTTATGTAGCTGAAGTTAGCCTTGAACTCCTGATCCTTTACTTTACTTTCCCAGTGCTAGGGTTAAAGGTATGTGCCATCATGCTCAGCTTGTACAGTGCTGGGGATCAAACCCAGAGCTTTGGGAATGCTAGACATGCACTGAGCTACAAGCTCAGCACAAGTTTTTGAATCCTTTTCAATTTTAAAAATCACTATTTTTTATTTGTGTGTATGTGTCTGAGTGGGTCATGTGTGTACCATGTATGTGTGATCAAGAAGCCAGAAGAGGGCTTTAGAATCCCTGGAGCTGGAGTTACAAGCAGTTGAGAGCCAAGCGTAGTGGATGTTGGAAACTGAACTTGGGTCTTTAGGAAAAGCAGAAAGTTTTCTTCACCACTGAGCCATTTTTCCAGTCCCAGTTTCTGAATCTTGATGCCCTTAATTTCCTGGATGTTGAAGCTCTAGCATGACTTTTAATTTTGCAGCCAGATAAACATCAGGCCAAATGTCATTTATTTTCTGTGGTTTATTCGGATTTCTCTGTTGGTGCCTAGTTTGTTCTAAACTGTAAATAAAATTAACTTTTAAAGCAGCGCTTCTCAGAGTCTTTAGAGTTGGAGTTACAGGTGGTTGTGACTCACCTAATGTTGGTTCTGAGAACTGAACTTGGGTCCTCTGGAGGAGCAGCAAGTGGTCTTACCTGCTGAGCCCTCTGTCTACCCAAGTGGTTCTCAACCTTTTGTGGGTCAAAAGACCCTTTCACGGGGGTCGTCTAAGATCACTGGAAAACATTAATATTTATATTATAATTCATAACAGTGGTAAAATTACAGTTACAAAATAGCAACAAAAATAATTTTATGGTTGTGGCTCACCACAACATCAAGAATTGTATTAAAGGGTCACAGCATTAGGATGGTTGAGATCCATTATTCAGATTTCATGTGTAGTAGGGGTGAGGGGAAGTCTTTGAAGCCCACTAAACCCTTCCATGGTACCAGGGTAGCTTTAGAGATGAGACACAGGCTTATTATATAACTCATTATGCACTAGAAAATTCAAGGCAAGTTGTGAGACATAGTGAAAAAATATTTTTGCTCAAATGATTACTGTAGGCCACACCTAGTAATTACAATTAAACTTCAATAATGACTACATGAATAACACTGAGTTCGTTATTGAGCTGCAGTGTACCTTTGCATTCTGTATTTAATAAGGTCTGTTTCACAAATTACTAGTGAAGACAAGGTTATTGAGTGGAGAAGTTGTTTCCAATCTTTTCAGAGGCAGCCATTTACATATCACATGGAAACACTTGAGAAGATAAATATAAGCACACAGTACAGTAGTAGAATCTTATCTGTTTGCTAAAATGGGTTCCACAGACTGTATTTTCAGCTCAGTTCCAGATGCTATATATTCTTAAAAGCTTGAACATTGACATTAAATAAAAGTATTCTGGGGCTGGAGAGAATGCTTAGCAGTTAAGAGCGTGGGTTGTTCTTCCAGAGGACCAAATCCCAGCACCCACATGGTAGCTTATAACCATGTTGCTCCAATCACAAGGCATATGATGTCTTCCTCTAGCCTCCTCAAATGCCAGACATGCATATGGTATATAGGCATAAATTCAGCCAAGACACAAATACAATGAAAAGAAAACCAAATAAGTGTAAAGTTTCCTCTTATTATATTAGCAAATGTTATCACCCTATTGAGTTTGGATATTTCTAATAATAATAATAGAATAATCATAGCAATCTAGCCTGGCCATCTCAATGCTTTTTGTTGTTCATTTTTTTGTTTTGCTTTTGAAAGATTAGGTCTTGCTATGTAGTCCTGGATGCCTTGATATCCACTGTGTAGCTTAGGCTAGCCTTGAACTTGCACCAATCCTCTCCTCAGTCTCCTGAGTATTAGGGATATAAGTCTTCACCATGCCTGACTTCATTTTATGAATGAGTAAGTTCTGGTTCAAAAGCTTAATGAAGGCTGGAGAGATGGCTTAATTGGTAAAGTTCTTGTCACAAAAGTTATTTTCTACTGCTGTACTGACAATGAAAGGACCAAGGTAACTCCATTTTGTCTAAAACTCCTCCATTTGCCCCTTGTCCAACTTGTCCTGACCTCATACATCCTTGCTGGTTAAACCTCAAGAGCCAGGGCCAATCAGTTCTTTTCTGACACAGACACAGACACACAGACACACAGACACACAGACGCGTCGGGCTTTCATATATATGTACTTACATCTGCATGCCCACCTGCACACATACATGCACATACAAATATGTACACTCATAATCAACACCCCCCCACACACAAAAGTTTGGGTTGAGTTTATTTTAAATAAGCTTGAATTCCTGATTCTTTCATTTTTACTTCCAGATTACTGGAATCCAGGAAAGTTCCATCTTGCATCAACCTCTGCATCTCTCAAATTTTTCATCTTCAAGCTGTTGACTAAATACGTACACTCTTTGGAACGTGTCCTTTAGCACTTTTTGTAATCCATCCTGTCTGTCAGTCAGACGTTCTTCATTTCCTTTGTTCCACTGTGTGAATACGTAGGTCACCTTCACCTATTTCAGTATGTGTACTTGCTTTACAGCATCAAGCTGGATTTGAGGAGAAAAGGTTAGTCTGAGACTCACCAATGGGATTCCAGGTATGCACCAGCAGTTTATACTGTTCTGGGGATTGGATCCAGGACCTCATTTGTACTAGGCAAGCACACTGCCAACTGAGATACATCCCCAACCCCTTGTCTTTTAAACTGGGAGTATTTTAAAGTAAAATATTAGGCATCATGATATTAACATCTGATGTTTTTAGCACTATTTATAATGAATAAATTATTTCTCATGTAAATACAATGCCATTATCACATCTAATAAAATGATCAATAATTCTTTGCCATCATCTACTACCTATGTAATGTTCAAATTCTTTGAAAGTCTCAAAATGACTTTTAAAAACAATTGGCTTATTTGAATGGGCTCTAACAAGGTCTATACATTGTACTTTTAATTTAGACAGGATTTTACTATGTAGCCCTAGCTGGCCTGGAACTCCCTACGTAGACCAGGCTGGCCTCAAACTCACAGAGTTCCATTTTCCTTTGCCTCCTGACTGCTATGACTAAAGACATGTACCATCATAACTGGCTGTATATTTTAAGTCTCATGTCTCTAAAATTTCAACTTAATTCATACTCCCCCCCCCCAAATTCTCATGAAGTCCAGGCTGGCCTGAAACTCTGTTGCTGAAGATAAGCTTGAATTCCGGATTCTTTCACTTTTACTTTCAGATTACTGGAGTCCAGGAAAGTTCCATCTTGCCTGGGTTTGATAAATCTCTAGTGTTTTTTCATCCTCTGTATTTCTTATAAAGTATAGATTAGAAACTGCCTTGCTTGGAACAATGGTTTAGGGGAATATAGTGTTTCATAGTGTACTTTGAGTGCTTCACATCAGTAGGAATATAATATTTGTTATCTTTTTCTTGATTGGGAAATTGAGTCCCCATGTGATCAGTCCATTCTTTGTAAGAATGTTTATCCTTTACAAACAGTGACTAATCAGTTGGATGATATTTTAACACCCGGATATAGTCTAGCTTCATGGCAACCATTCTTCTAATGCCTTCTGCATCCCTTGATGATGATGATGGTGATAGTGATGAACTCTTAATTTAGACCAAGCTGACCTTTAGCTCACAGAGATCTACCTGCCTCTACCTCCCAAATGCTGGGTGCACATTACTTTGGCCAGTTCTCTTGATGGTTATTATGAAAAGTTATTTCATTAGGATTTTATAGTTCCAGTATTCCTGTTATCCTTATTAGCCAAAATTTTTATGTAGAGAACTTTTACCCATCAACTAAGACTATTTGGCAATCCTAAAACAGGTTACAGGGTTTTTTTGTTTTTTGTTTTTTTTATAAAGTGAATTTTTTTTTCTGGAAAAAGTTCTAATTTCCATGCTAATGAAGAAATATTTGAACATTCATTAGATGTCCTATCAGTTTCCAAATCCAAGTCCAGAAACATTCCATGATGTATTTTTAAAATATTTTTCTTTCCTCAGTCCTCTTCTTAATTTTCTTTTTCCTTTCTTTTATTTATTTAAAAAACCATTTATTTGTTGTGTTTGTATGTGTATGTGTGGATGCCTCAGCATCTGACCTTTCCTCAATTATTTTTTTCTGAAAATTTCAGTTCTTCTATCAAAAATCAACCCCAGTGCTCCTCTAAGAGGCTTACCTTGACTCTTCCAGGCAAAAGTTACTTGCTTAACTTCCATTCAGAACTTTGAGCTGTTAAGAGTGTTTACAGCTCATTTCAGAGTAACTGATTTTGGTTCCCAGCATTCACATCCATTAACTTTCTGTGCAGACCAGACTGATCTGGAACTCATAGGGATCTGCTTGTCCTGTCTTCTGAGTGCTGGAATTACAGACATGTCCTACCATGTCCAGGTTGTGAGTGTGTGTTTGTATGTGTGTGGGAGGGGTTATTGTTTGTTTTGTAGAGGGATGATGATGATGATGATGATGATGATGATGATCGTTCACAAATTTAGAAGTTTCTTCCATTATGGTAGGGAACAGAGCAGTTTATAGCAGCCAGGAAGCCAGACTTTCATAGTTTGATAGTTATTTCAAAACATGGAAACTATTTTATTTTATTTTATTTTATTTTATTTTTGTTGACAGAGGATCTGTCAAGTTAGTCATTACAAATTTGAGAACAATCTTTTCTCCCCTCTGATTGTTGTTCAGATTTCTTATTTTCTTTTTGATTTTTGAGGCTTTACTATGATACCATAGGATTGAAATTCTTTGTATTCATCCTTCTTAAGGTTATACTTTGTTTTTGTTTCTTTTCTGTTACTTTGTTAATGTAGCCAGGCTAAAGGAACTTACAGAAGAATGGCTTATTCTGTCTCACAGTTCAAGGTCAGGAAGTTATGGCAGGGCTTACAAAAGATGCTCAGATTATATTCATTTGCAAGAAGAGGATATGGATGAATAAATGTGATCAGTTCACTTTCTCCAGGCTTTTTAAAATATTGATAAAATTTCTTTTTTCATAATATTTTTATTGATTATTTGGGAATTTCACATCATGAATCCTGAGCACACTCTCTTCACAGGTCTGTCCCCTACCCTGTGACCTCCTTCCCAGGAGGAGGAGGAAGAGGAGGAGAAAAAAAACAAGTCCAGTTTGTATTGCATGGTCAAACTCCCAGTGGCCATCCCCTTAAAGAAAACTGAAACCCATCTCTCCCTGCCCCACACCCTGCCAGAAGTCATCAATTGTGGAGAACTACACTTCCACATACTTCTCACAATTTTTAAGAATTTTCTTCCGTGGTTTTCTGTCTAGGCTGTTCTTTTCTTCTGGCAGGGGAGGGGTTGTCACAGAAGCCTTCTAGTCCCTCTTTTTCAACTGTGACTCTGCCATCACCAATACCATGGCAAAAGTAGCTTCCATGATTTTTACAGTCAGCAAGAGGATAGATCGCAGACTTACACATGTTTTATGAACCCAGATCATGAACATCCACATGGTCTCTAACATCAGCACATGCTGAGGATCTCAGCATGGTCTTGGTAGCAGTTCAGACCACAGACAACACAGTTCTCTGCCACAGTAGGAACATAGACCCAGACATGGCCCTTGAAGCCAGCATGACCCAGACATCAACATGGCTTCAGGTGGCAGTACAGACCATGAACATTTGCATGGCCCTCAGTAGTAATATGGGCCACGAACATCACCATGGTCCTTGGCTGCAGTAGGGCCATGGACCAAGACATGGCATTTGGCGGCAGCATAGCTCACTGTCATCAGCATGGTTTTGGACTGCAGCACAGATCATGGCCTTAAGTGGTTACATGGACCACAAATATGGACACAGGCCCCCACTTCAGTAGGACCATGGACATGGCCCTTGGCAGCAGCACACACTCAGACATCAGCATGGCCTCAGGCAGCAGGCCAGACCAAAGCTATCTATATGGCTTTCTTTGGTAGTACCTTGGGCCAGGGACATCAACACTGCTCCTGGCTACTGTAGGACCATGGACAACCATATGAACTTTGGGCTTCAATATGACTTGGAGCAACAGATAATGGATACCAAAGTGGCCCAGTCCATAGAAGTCTTTCAAGGAAGTCCAATCCAGGAAATGGTCCATGCTTTATCTCAGACATCCTGTCATTGCTCAAAACCAGGGTGATCATGTGGCTAGGCAGTATATTTGGAGGCTGAGTAAGAATATAAGCTACTCAGCAACATGTTCCCCTGTCCACTGCAGTCTTCTCTCAAACCTATCACTGTCATCCAGTCTCTAGTTCTACCACTCTCCACTACTCACTCTCCTCTCCATTCCTTCAACTTTCTCACCTCTCCATCAAGTATTTGTTCATCATAATAGCATTGGAAACTGCACTGTGTCACATAGTATATACTATCTTTATACACACACACACACACACACACACACACACACACACATATATATATATATATATATATACATATATAAATCAAGGTTCCTGGTTTCTGAAGTACTACAAATACTGGGCCATCATCAAGATTCCAAGACTTATATAGGATCTTCTGCTGTTTTCAGAGTCATGATGATCCTGCAGCTATGGTTATGTAGGACTGCCTCCTTCACATGCTTCAGCAGCTCCTAGATGGGGTAGATTTTAGGGTGAAAAGACTCAAAAACACTGGATTGGGGCCCAGGTGGTAGCTGAGTTGGTCAGCTGGTGGCAGGGCCTAGCCCAGCTTTCACAGAAACCCAGTCTCTTCAGGCTTTATACTCCAGGATCATATCCCAGCGAATTGTGTCACCACGTAGTTGGCAGGTCTTTCTACCTCAGTTAACCTAATTAAGATAATCTCCCACAGGCATGCCTAGAAGCTAGCCTAGACTAAATAATTTCTTACAGGTGTGCTTGGAGGCTTGCCCTCTAGGTAATTCCAGATCTTGTCCAGATGACATTAACACTAACCACCACAATAAATGTCTAATTTCTATAGGTTGATATCTTTTGGCTAGTCTGGAAGACTTTCAATCAAGGCCTCATCAAAGAACGCCTTTATTCTCTATTTTCTCCATAGGAAGTTATATTTAAACACATACTAGATTGGTCTATGGATGTAGCTAATAGAGTATTTACTACATATACAGAAAGCACTGGGTTCATTACTCAGTAGTAAAAAATACATGTATGTGTATGCATATATATATGTACATGTATATATATATACATACATGCATATATATGTACATATACATATTTGTATATATGTACATAATATGCATGTACATAGACATATACATGTCAGATCTTACCTGACCTTTCACTTTCTTGAAATATCTTCCATATCTCTTACTGTGCTGGTTAGGATTTTGTCAACTTGACACAAGCCCAAACCATTTGGGAAGAAAGGAATCTCAACTGAGAAAAATGCCTCCATAAGACAGGCCTGTGGGGAATTTTCTTGGTTGGTGATCTATATGGGAGAGGCCAGCCCACTTTGAGTGGTGCTACCATTGGGCAGCTGGTCCTAGAGTATATATAAGAAAGCAAAAGAGCAAGCCCAGAGGAGCAAGCCAGTAATCTGTTTCTCCATGTCCTCTGAGTTCTTGCCCTGTGTTTCTGCCTTTCCTTGATGATGAACCGTAATCTTGGAGGTGAAATAAACCTTTTCCTCCCTAAACTTGCTTTTGGTCATTGTGTTTATCACAGCAATAGAATCCTAAGACACCTTATTTAACCCTGGAAAAATTATTTTTATGTGTCTTCTGGCTCAATGGTCAGATATTTCTTTCTTCCTCCTGCTTGCAAAACTGGGCTGGCCTTTGCAAATCATAGGGTCCTGGAATACTGGTCTGCTTCCTTTTTGACTATTTCTGTTTTGTGGAACACTGTTGGCTCTCTGGTAGCCTACTTTTTTCTCAGCTTCTCTGAGCTTTCTTGTGTTCTAATCAGGACATTCAGCTCAGCAGATCTGGCTGCGTCACCTCTTCACTATGGAGGTAAGTTGAATATTTTTAATGTTACTATCATGTCCTAAGGAGTCTGAAGTGCTGTGAGTATGTGGATCATCTTGAACTTTCTAGCTTCCGGTTCACTTTTACCTCAGGCTTAGAAGTGGGAGAGTGTCACTTTCCCCAAAAGTTATTTATTACATCTTTGAGACCATTAACTACCTTTAAGGCACTGCCTACTTGCTGCGCTTAGTGAGTAATTGTAGGGTTTTTTTAATTCATTTTTAGGAAGATGAGGGCATTTCTTCTATAATTCAGGCTCTCTGCCAAACAACCCAGTAAAGCTTTACATTTGAACGTTGCCCTAGCCTCTCCCATATGGGAATTATAAGCATGAACTACCAGTCAAGAATTTTCTAATTTTCTTCTTTTCTCTTTTTTTCTTTCTAATAAAAAAACCTAGTTATATAGCCCAGGCTGGATTGGAATTTTTCCCTGCATAGCTTTGAACTGGCAATCCTTCTGCCGCTTGATCTGCTCATAGAATGCTTGGATTTTTATCAACTTAGTGGGCTTCAAACTCTCTTTTAAAAATTCTAACCTCTCTTATGTCTGCTTTTTTAAATACAAGGTTTATTTTTTACTTTTGTGCGTGCATGTGTGTTTCTGTGTGGGTATGTATGCATAAGTTCAGGTGCTGGGCTGGGTAGGGATGGAGGGAGGCCAGCAGAGGAATTCTTATCCCCTAAGACTGGAGTTACATAGGTCATAGTGATCTGATGTGGGTATATAGAACAGAATGTGATTGCCTGGAAAAGCAACATGTCGTCTTAACTGCAGAGACCTCTCTGCAGCTCCCCTATTTAAAAAGAAAGAGAATATATGTTTACGTTTGCACACTCCAGTAGGTGGGGGTCATACAACAAGATGCTGGAGTTGGTTCTTTCCTTCTACCATGTATACCCACAGGTCCAACTCAGGTTGTCAGGCTTGGCACCAAGCACCTTTACTGGTTGAACCATCTTAGCAGCCTTTAATTTATCTTTTAATTAATAGACACAGTAACAGATTTTCTTAAGGCATTTTTGTAGCTGGTCTTTGCAACTTTGTGGGTTCTTCTTTTCCCACCCTTTATCACACAGGTTTCACCCCTTATCACTAGATAGGAGAGAAAAAAGGATAGATGAGGGGAGATCCCTGAATCTAATTTTGTTCCTTTTGTTTCTTCTTTGAGCACAGTTAATACACTGCAACCAACCCCACTGAATGACCAACAACCACCCACCCCACCAAGACATTTATATACCCTCTGAAAAATTCCCAGAATTAAAAACCACACAATCACAGAAAGTACTTGCAGCTGTCAAAACAACATATCTGCTAGAGCACGGGGCAAATCATAGTCAGCTGCTGTGGACAGTCTGAAGCAGCCTCATGTCCCCATACCTGGCATTAAAATGAAAGCATATTCCCATAATATTTCTGTGTTTTTTAAAAAGAAACCAAAAGTCCATAATTCTGAACACAGCATTTCATACATACCTTGTTTTGGTTAGTATCTCCAGACCCATGTCTCCCACCTCCTTGTCTCAACAAAGTAAGTGCATATTAATACTTTTGTTGGCACTTGGTATTGTGAGCCTTACATTTTTGCTGGTTAATGAGCTTAAGTAGCATGCTAGTTTGAATTCCAAGGATCATTAATGATGCTGAATATTTTTTTTGATTGAGCACAGATCATCACAAGGGACACAGATAAACTAGTGAGCAGGTGATAGGGACACTGGTCTAGCCATCAAGATTAGTAGAATCAGAGTCTTGGTGATCAATGGGGTGACACATTTCTTGGAGAGATTACCTTCTCTTCCATTTTTAAAAGACAGCCTCTTCTTGTGTATCCTAAACAAACCTGGAATTCTGCTTCTGTCTGCCTCAGCTCTCTGAAGTGCTGAGATTCAATTGTGTACCACTGTGGCCACTGATGACTTTGTTTCTTTTCTCCTCTCCTCTCCTCTCCTCTCCTCTCCTCTCCTCGGCGGCCACCGGCGGGGCGGGCGAGGCGAGACCC
>NW_021604662.1:13601-39908 GCF_004785775.1 Grammomys surdaster | reverse complement strand
CTCCTCTCCTCTCCTCTTTTCTAAGATGTTTTGTCCCTATTTTATCCAGGACAGTTTGGAATTTGTCCCAAGTCTTAGCTGAACTCAGTAATATTCCTTCCTCCTGCCTCCTATGTGCTAGAATTATAGGCATATATCAATGGTGAGTATTTTTTCCCTTCCTTCTTTTTTTGGAGGAGTTTTATTGTATTTATAGACTAACTTGAAGACTGTGTATCTCATGGGGTCCTAATTTTGTAATCCTGCTTTATCCTATAGAGTAGTGGCATGTTTCAATGTGCTGTGTTAAATATCTTTTTTCTTTCTTTTCTTGAGAGCTTGTTTGGATGTTCTACCAAAGGAGTGCAGCAGATGGTTCCCAACCACTTTCCCAGTACTGGGGATTATTTATACATAAACCTGTATTCTTAGTCCTTGTTTTGCTTTTTATCTCTAAGTATGGTTTCACTAGGCTACCCAGGTTGGCCTCCAAATAGCTCTGTGGCCAAGGCAATTCTTGAACTTGTGACCATCATTGTGTTTTTACCTCCCAAGTAGCTGGGTTCACAGGGATTCTCCATCAGGTCTGGACAAAACTCAGCTCCTAATTTTAGTTGTGTTTAACTCCTATAGCAGTATATAGCAAGTTGTTTGTAAGTTGTACAGAACTATCACTTCTTGATTTGTGTTGCTGTAACTTCTTTTATTTTTGCATGTAGTATGCTGTTTATACATAGCCTCAGTGTATTAATTCTCTGTCTTGTTTTTTTGTGATGTTTCAGATTTGCATGTGACCTATGTATGCTATTATGCACTAGTCCCTAGGACATATATGTTATAACTTCTCAGGGGTATATTTGTAGAAATAGGGCACTAGAGGCTATGTGAATGCTGTAGTATACAACAGAGGAGCATTTCCTAAAGTGACTCTATCAGTTTCCACCAAGAGTGATATGTAAAGAATTTTGTTCATCTCTATTCAACAGTTGGTGAATCATCATTCTTCTAAAATTCTGCCAAATAATAAGCTTGAGTATCATGTGATTGTGATACTGATTTGAATTCCTGCCATTCAGGCTCCACTTCTTCAACCAGTGATTCTAAGAGAGGAAGCAGAGCAGGACAGCTGGGAGTGGAAGAGACCTCAGGCAATGGGCACAATAACAATAACTCGTGGGATACAGATCCAGTGAGACAGCTCCTTTAATGGAGAGAAACAAAGGCTACTTAAACCTTTAGGGTATGGATAGGGGCTCTTGGGATGGGTGATCATCATTGGCCAGGGCCAGGGTTCTGGGAATGCATCCTTTGTGTAAGGAGGAATTCCAGGTGCAGCCAGACATGACCTTATAAGGGGAGGGAAGTTTAACCTGTCTAGTGGGCTATATGATCTCCTGGGTGGGGACAGAGATGGAAGCACAGGGCTATATGCACAGAAACATGCAAACCTAGGACATGGGGTTAGTGTCCTGCCAATCTCAGGATGAGATTTGTGGGGTTTGGATAAGCTTTGACCCTACATTTGCTCCAGCTTTCCATAGTTCCATGGCTCCTAAGCCCCACATTTCTCCCTTTTTGTTTTATAAAGGGGAAGTATCATCATAGTTGTCAGCCTCTAGATTGGGAATGGTTTGGTACTGAACCAAAACCTGGTTTGTAGTGACTTTGGCAATGCTGCTTACTTGCTTTTTTAAAAATTGGATGAAACAGGGGGCCAGGAGGAAGAAGGTTCCAATGTTCAGTATGGGACCAAGGAGAGGAAGAAGCCAGGCTACCAGAAGGTTTGAGTATCATGGTGTGGGGATACCCAGGGGACAGTGGGCTTGGAGATCTCATCAAAGATCCAAGCACCTGGATGTTTTGTTTTACTAGCCAAGATTCATTAACATCGAAACAGCATTCCTTCCCCCAGTACCACACAAGGTCCTCAGCTATCAGCAGATCTCTCCTGTTTTGTAAGGCAACCCTGTGGGGTAGATTATCTGCTGCTGGAGGAACTTGAGGCTGTCTGAGCTGAAGGCCATGGCCTGGTCAAGCTTGTCCTGAAAGTTGCCAGCCAGGTGTTGTGACTGTGCAAGGGCAGCACCTGTTGCTCCTGTTGGGAGGGCCAGGCTGAGTCTGTGGAACATGGGGATGAAGGTCTGTTTCTCTGGTTCTCTTAGCTGCCAGATGATTTCTTCAGACACATATACGTAGACTTGTGGAGTAATCATTACAGGAGTGTGAAAACCTTGGAGGGAGGAGTCAGCACAGAGACTGATGTTATTGCACCAGAGGGGTGTGTGTGTGTGTGTGTGTGTGTGTGTGTGTGTGTGTGTGTAACAGTGACAGTGATGTTACAGGAGCATGCAGGATGGAACGTGAAAGAGACAATGGGAAAAGGATTAAAAAGAGGAATATTTTATAACTTTCATGTAGGTATAGACCCACAGGATTCATGAAGCAAGATGTTAATGGGTAGAGCTGCCAACAATGGCTAAAATAAATAGGCACAAAAAAAGCACTGGGAGGAGTTGAGGTGAGTTGGTAGCGGGAGGAGATCAGTTTTTTACTGGATATATTGTGACCAGGAATGGTTGGCTTGGAGCTCCTTGGTGACTTTGATTTCCCAGTCCACTACTTATAGGTAGACTAGGATGGTGGTGGAGCAAGAACAAGTTGCTGAGAAATGTTTACATCAGCAGTGGAGTATCAAGCAAATGGGTGGGAGTAGAATTTGCCAACTACTTTTGTTCTTCAATGTTCATTCTAGGGGTCTTGGATATATATCTCTGGGGGGTTGGTGCTTTGATATATTAGGTATATATCAGATGAATGGCAGATGTTGTCACTTCTATTCTGTAATTTCAATAGAGGCATCTCCCATAGGTTTCGAGGTTTTGGAGACAGAATTTATTCCTGTTTGCTTGCCCATATGGAGAGCAGGCGAAGGGACAATCAAGGCCAAGAGAGTCTGGATATATTGGTATTCTTAAAGGCTCCTGGAATCATTTTGGATGGCAATTCCCTGTTCCTATAACTTTGTTATGTCTATAAGACGTTTCTCTAACAAAAAACTTTAGTAGTGGGTATTGGGAGGATTAGAGAGGGGCCAGGTATTACCAGAGTTAGAATGGAAAATAACAAAAACAGCCATAAGAATGGAGAAGAGAGGCTTTTGGGAGGCACATGGTCTGTGCAGTGGCCACCAGGTCATGGATGTCCTTCTAGCAGATCTTGTTGTTCCATCAAGAGTGGGCATCTCCTTAACCTCCTCCGTCCTTGATCTGTCAGTGAGAGGTGGACCATCTTCTTGGCTGGTGGGGTAGTATTGGATATTTCTGGCTAGGACCCAAATAGACGTGAGTAGGTCCTGTGGAAAGACGTGAACAAAACCCTTTCCCATCATGAGGAAAGGTCAGGTCCCTTCCATATTCCATCTAAGGGATCATGCAAGCAATTGTACCAGGAAGGGAGGAGTTGCTGCTGGTGTGTGCCAGTGGAGAGAGATAGGAGGATGACTGGAAAATTGTAGATATTAAATACATTTAGAGTGGCTAGGACCATTGCCAATTGTATGTTAGGGGATAGGTGATTGTTTTTATTTTTTATGTTGGGCTTTTAGTGTTTGATATATATTTGTGATTCCTTGGCTGTGGGAATTGTAAGGAATCCCTGTGTGCTGGACAATCTCCCATTGTGAATAGAAGGTCTTGAATTGGGTGCTAACAAAGCAGGGACATTGAAGTGGAAACTTAAGGCTTCTTTGGAAATCAGTTATGTTGAATGGTATTTTGCTAAAGCAGACATGTGAAGGAATGTTTCTCTGAAGCAGCCACAGGTGAAAGGATGTTTTGCTAAAGCAAACACATGAAAGGATACATGATGAAGGATTCTTTGCTAACAACATGCATGTATTAGTCTGCCTTACATTGCATAGTTGAGCTCCATTTATTGGGACTCCATATAGAAACATGCACCAAAAATCTTCTGGTGGTATGCTATGGCTTCTTGCCACTTCTGCTGACTTAGATTGATTGGCAGAGTGATGTCAGCTGATATAGGCTCACATGGAGTTTTGCTAAGAAAGACTCATGTGCTGAGGCAAGACCCATGGAGGACACATGATGTTTGGAGGGAGCATAAATAGGACTCAACAGACTGTGAGAGGGACTTGATGGTAGAGCTAGTTCTGCAATGCTTCTTGGTCTTGGCGTCTTCATTGATCTTTGATTTGCTGAGAAAGGCATGGCAGAGAACCTCTCCTGGCGTTCCTGCTGGTCTGAATCCCTCCTGTTTCAAGTTTCTCCCTTCATAGAGGCCATCGTTCAATTCAGATAGACTCATTGGATAGCCAGTGATAGATAGGGCATGTTATATTTAACAGCTTATATATATACATCTCGGTTGTATTTAACCCCTTAGAATTGGGGATAAAATATAACAAAGGAGTGTTTTTAGGAGTATAAGTATTACTAATATTAATATTATAATAATTTACCCTACTGTCATTTTCTTTTTTTTTTTTAAAGGTTTATTTATTTATATGAATACACTGTAGCTGTCTTCAGATACACCAGAAGAAGGCATCAGATCCTATTAGAGATGGTTGTTAGCCACCATGTGGTTGCTGGGAATTGAACTCAGGACCTCTGGAAGAGCAGTCAGTGCTCTTAACCACTGAGCTATCTCTCCAGCCCTACTGTCATTTTCTTTCAGTTGACTAGTGAGAGTATCTGTCAGGGGCAGCCCTGCTTATACACTGAAGGCCTAAAATCAGCCGTAGGCTTAAAATCAGCAATAGGCCTGACATACATGCCTGCTAACACAGTCTTGGGTCTCTGTGGATAAACACTGAAACAGATGACTAGAAGCTATTGTAAACAAGCAGCTTTGGTGGAAATTTACCAACCTGGATAAGAACTAATAGTCATAGACCTTGTAGATAGGTAACCTTGGTGGATAGTACCAACTTAGATAAGGACAAGTGAATCACAGGCGGAGTCATAGTAATCTGTCCCCTGAACCTTCACCCAGCTGACACTCTGTTCTGGAAAATATCTGTACTCCCCCTGAATACCTACACTCCTGTGTCATCCTCTTCTCCACATCCTGCCTTTTTTGTGTACATAACCCGTGTGTAGAAAAGTAAAAATTACGGTTTGATCAGCCTATAGACAAGCCATGTTTCTTTGTGTTCGCCCGTTTTTTTCCCCCATTCTCTCTTAGGTGATCTCCCCAGACCCTGTTTAATGTCCTGCTGGACAGGACAAGTTATCTACCAGAACCTCCAGAAGATTGTGGCAATGTTGGCCACAAGAGGGCATATCATGCTGTAGAACTGTCAGGGTCTTCCCATTTATAGGCTTGTTTGGTGGTAAAAACATGGGGGCAATCTCGTATGCCTAGAAGCTGAGGCCTAGGAGTCAGTTCCCAGTCTTTTGGGACCTCTTTTTGTCTTAAAATTGTTTTATCTGATCCAGAATCAATAAGGCATTTGAATTGTTTGTCACTTATTTTCTTGGTTATCTTTGGGTGGGTGCCTTCTGAGATGCTGGAACCCCATAAAGCTTCTGGTGGTGCAGTTTTTCCATTTACTGTCTGGTCTGCAGGATGCCCTGTTTAAAGGTTCTAGTGGGTTGCCATCCTTGTCATAATGGGAGCAACAAGCTCTTCTCCAGTGGAAGCCCTTATAGCATTGGGGACAGACTTTTTTGAGGGTGTTGGCATTTCTGGTGGGGGGACTCCCTTATGGCACTCACCTTTCTAATGTCCCTTTTTGTCACATTTAAAGCAAGACCCCTTCTGTTTTTATTGCTGCTTCGAAGGACTGGACAATGGGAGCAGCAAGATGTGATGCTGTCCCAATATCCTGAGGGGCCACAATCCATCTATCATAGTTTTCATAGTTTTTATCTCAAGCCTGCATTCAGAAATCATATCCTCTCAAATGATGTTTATAAGAAGGAGGTCTCTGACTGTAGGGTCAGGAAGTTTTTTTTCTAAGCTCATTTTAGTCCTAAGAATAAAGTCAAAGTCTCTTTTGATTTTTGGCGGAGGAAAAGTGGGTAGGAGGCAGTGTCTCGTGAGCTGTAAGGTAAGATGATTCTGTCCCAGGCTTGAAGTGAGCAGAGGCACACCTGATCATATATTCTGCTGGCTGGGCTGCTTGCTGGGTTACTGTGGAAAAAGCTGCTTGGCCACAAGGCTCATCATAGTCCCATGTGATATCATTTCAGACTTGATTCTGCCTGTCATACTGAAGGCATTTGTCTCTGTAGAAAGCCTCCCATTATATGAAAAGTAGGCCAGGTAGAGAGGAATGGCAGACATCTCACAAGTCCTAGTGTTTAAAGTAGTGATTTGACTTTGGAGGAGAGATTTAGTCCAATGGGCATGGATGCTGTCCTCCTTGACTGCCTGTCTGAGTTCTTTTAAGTCTCCAGGATACCAATTTAGAGGCTTAGCCCAGGTGGGGGTGGACATTAACTGGAAATGCCTGAATCTCTGGAACCATAGCAGAGTCCTAGATGTCACAGAGTTGCTGGGTAGTGGAAGGAGGGGCAGAGGGAGGACTATCCTGCAATGGAACAGGGAAGCAAGTGAGGATTGGATAGGGCCAGCGTGTGCTGCTGAGATTGAGGAAGGAATTGTTTTGTGAATTTCCTCTATGGCCTTTTCTAGGGCTTCCAGGCCTGCAACAGGATGCTCCTCAGGACATTCATCATCATCAGAGTCTTCTGATAGGAGTGGAGAGTTGAAGCTTTCTTGGGGGGCTCAGGCTTAGAGGGACCCATACACTAGTGGACAGTAGATATAATGGGCAGAAAACAGAGGAGGGCAACTTTCCTTCCTGGCTTTCTTGGCAGTGAGTGAGATGAGAAACTTGAGTCTACATTATCAGGGTTGTAAGGGTCACCTATCACCATCTAGGGGAAGCCTTAAGAACCTCTGAGGCCAGAGGTGAAAGTTCAGTGATGGCGGGGCATTCAGCTCTGCAGAGGATTTCCCCAAATCCTAGATGCAAGCCTGCTCACAAATTTCAGAGAAACTGGTTACCACCCTAAGAACTCTTAACTGGTTGTTTCATTACCTTTTTTTTTTCAAGGAGAGAAAAAGATAGAGTGTTATGGCTGACACTTAAGTGGGCTATTCGGGTTTGGGCACAGGGCTGGGGGCCTTCTACCAATGCCAAGGAGTAGCTTTGGTCAGAAGGTATCAGTTGCCCCTATACCATACCCAGTATTTCACACTGCTATAAACTGAAAGTAAGAAAGAGAAGGAAAAAAAAAAACCAGATTGCCAGCTCTCATCACAGGGAGGCCAGATTGGGTAGGGCTGATCAATGTCCCTTGGGAGGGATCACTCACCTTCTTCTTGCATGTTGTGGCTCTCTATGCCCCAGTTTGTGAGACCAGCTGCCATTCAAGCTCTGCTTCCCCAATATCCGAGGCAGACAGCTCATTTAATAGTGGGAAAACAAAGGCTACTTTATCCTTTGGGGATGGGTAGAGGATTTCAGAGTATATATCATCGGTCATGACCAAGACACTGGGGATGCCTCATTTGCGTAAGGACAGAGTCCAGGTACTACTGGGCATATCCTTATAACTGGGCTACATGAATTCCTGGGGGGGGGGCAAAGATTGGGGCACAGAGTCAGGACATGCAGGTCCAGGGCAGAGGGTTATGATCCTACTCCTGCCAATCTCAGGATGAGATTTCCAGGGTTTGAACACACCTCAATCCCACTCTTGTTCTGGGCCAGCTCTGTATGACTTCACATCTCCCTGGCCCCATGTATTCCCACAATCATTAATGTTATTGACAAAAATGTCCATGTTTTAAGAGCATGTTTGGAGGCTCTTGTAGGTATATATGCTTGGTTTATTTATTTATTTATTTATACATACATACATACATACATACATACATACATATGTGTGATGTATGGCTGTATCTGTGCACTCAGAAGCCAGAGGAGGACATTAGGCAGCAGGTATGCTCTATCATTCTCAACCATATTCCCCTGAGACACAGTCTATCATTGAATCTGGCTCTAGGCTGGTGGACAGCAAACTCCAGTAATCCCTGTACCTTTGTTCCCACATGCTGAGTAACCACAGGGCATATGTGGAGTTCTGGGGGATGTGGACGTTATCCTTGTGAAGGAAAAGGTGGGATGGTGAGTAAGGTACCACAGGTCCCTGTGACTCCTCAAAGAGTCCTGATCTGCCACACACAGCATTAGATCCAAGATGGCTCCAGGAACACTGGAGAGACAACAAAAAGGGGGAAAAAAGCAAGAGTAGTGACTACTTTCCCCATCCTCACGAAAGTCCTCAAAGGTATACATACTGCCCTCATTCCTTCTGAGTAATCTCATCAGGCATGGCTTTTATTAAAGTATGGTAATGGTGTGGTGAGATATGATTGGCCAAGGATTTTAGGGGCTTGGGATTGGCTCAAACATTGTATATAAGCATATGGGCTGGACAATAAACTCAGATCTGCACCCTGATGCTGGTCTCTGGAGTCTGATTAGTCACATGACTCCATAGCCTCTCAACCTCCATCCTCAGTCCTGTTCCCAGATGGAACCATACCTAATTTCTTATATGTATACTACGGACTTAAACACAGGTTCTTGTGCTTGTCCAGAAGCAATCCTATCTGCTGACAATTTCTCTAGTCATCCTCTATTTTCAAGACAGGTTATCATGTAGACTAGACTGGCCTCAAACTCACTATTTAGCCAATTCAAGAATGACCTTGAATTTCTGATCTTCTTAATACCACCTCTGAGTGTTAGGAACAGTCCCTCTTTCCAGCCACATCTTTTGCTTCATCCTAAATTGTGCTGAGAGTCCATGTATGTCTCATACAAGGGGCTTTAAAATATTTTTGTTTTCTATTTGCATTTTTGTCATTATTTTACTACCAATATTAAACATTGTACAGAGGTAAAAGCTGTATCCTTGTTATGTGTTATTAAAATTATTCTCTCTCTCTCTCTCTCTCTCTCTCTCTCTCTCTCTCCCTCCCTCCCTCCCTCCCTCCCTCCCTCTCTCCCTCCCTCTCTCTCTCTCTCTCTCTCTCTCTCTCTCTCTCTCTCTCTCTGTGTGTGTGTGTGTGTGTGTGTGTGTTTACCAGTGGAGGTTGTCAAAATAAAACTTAAGTGAGTGAGTCAGTTCTTTCCATCCATTCTGCGGGTCCCAGGGATTAAACTCAGGTTTTCAGGCTTGGAAGCAAATACCTTTACTCACTGAGCTGTCTCCCTGGACCCCTGTTAGTTTTTTTTTTAAGTGTGTGTGTTTGTATGCACATGTGTGAAGGCTACAGAAAAATTTCTGGTTGTTGTAGAAAATATTTAATCTCAATTGGAGTATCTGCCCAGCCTTAGATTATTTAATTCCCAGATAAAACCTTTATATTTATGATAAGCTTTTAAAGCACTAGAGTTGGGCAGATATCTACCCTCTAAACTTTAGTATCTACTTGCCCATCAATAATCTCAAGTTATAACTGGCCATGTTCTATCTGGGCAGCTCTAAATTACAATTGGCCAGCCTAATGGCCATGTTTTCATGACTCATTTACCCCATGGCACTTCTCCTCTTTTCACCTTCTTTTTTCTTCTCCCCCTTGTGGTCCTCCTCCAACCTCAAGCTCAGGTACTGAAACTCCACCTACCTCTCTTTTGCCCAGCTATAGGCTCTCAAGCATCTTTAAATAGTTTTATATTAAGGAGCAAGGTCACAAACCATTACTTGGTGTATGCATAAATCTCTCACCCAGAATCCTTTCTCCTCCAAGATGTCCTACCTTCCATTTCCTACCTAAGCCATAGGTCAATAGGCTTTTTAATTGAGAAGTGAGGTACCCATGCACTACACAAAATATTCTCTCTACAAGTCCCCTTTTTAGTCCAATAAAAGGTTACTTTGTTAGAAATTGAATAAAAATATATAACAATGAAAACTATATGGTATGATATACTTTTACATTATCCAGTCCCTGGCATTTGGCAATTAAAGACAAATTTCTGTTGGGAGCCGACTCCTAGACCATCTCGAGCCATATACCCTGACAAGAGACTTGTTTTCAACAGCCCACAACAGCTGAGAACACTCTGATAAACATCTTGTTTTTCTCACATATCTTGTTTTGCTGTTTAAAGCCACCAGCTGATAGGCGCATATGGTATCCACACTGCAAGGCATGTGACATAGTGCCTTCAGCTGAGCTTGTCCATGAGGGTAAGGCATGTGGTAAAGGGTATAAATACCTAGGATTTCCTTTCACTAAAAGTGACTTGATCAGACTCTGTCTTGTCTCCATTCTTCATATCTCTTGCCCCTCCATCCCCACTCTCTCTCTCTTGCTAGACACTGACCCGAGGACTGGAGCAGGAGCTCAGCTGGTACAGAGTGGCCCCAAAACATGCAGCGGCTCGAGTCGGGACAAAATGGCCCCCCTAAATGTGGGGCAGAACGAGCCAGGACAGAGTAGTCCCCAAACGTGGGGCAGAACTGGTCAGTACAGAGTGGTGCTCAAACGTGGGGCTCCAGTAAGCAGGATACAGTGAAGGACATAGCAGGAATTGGAGGCGTGTATCCTCACTCCTGCGCTGGAGACCCTGTTGACTGACTCGAATGGATCATTACAAAGTGGCACTCAAGGAGAGGCAGCAAGAATTAGAGACCCAGTGAGGGACATTACTGGAAGAAGGGTCAACTGAAAATTCAGAAGTGAAATAGAGGTGATTGCCATGGGAAACTGCTGTGTGGAGACCAGTAGGTCATAGTAATGATAATGGGGCAAGAAATAAGTCAGCCTGAACTCAACTCTCTGTTTTTGTTTTGTTGTTTGCTGTTTACATGTGTCAATTGTTTGCTTCTGTTTCGCTGTTTAAATGCTATCTTTCATGTTCAAAAGAAAAAAAAACGCATAGAATCCAAAATACAACCAAAGGTTGATGACAATTTATCAGAGCCAGATATGCTGACCTAGAAGAACAGGCAGCCAAATATTTCGACTTTGAATGGCCCTCTTCCCGAAGGCCCCCTCCCTGCGCTCCTTCACCTCCAGATGCTCCGCTATGGGGATGGTGGTTGTAGATCCCAGAAAAGAGTTACAGGACAAAATTTCTCTCCTTAAACAACAAATAGAATTAGAAAAAGAGTATCAGAACTTAATTAATCAGCTACAAAAATTAAAGACAGGGAAGAGGTCTCGAGAGGGCAAGGAAAATCACCCAGGTCTTTGCGTTCCTCAACCCGGAGTCCAAAAACAGCCCCTGTCCTGTAGCTTTAGTTCAGCCACAGATCAGCCAGAGAAGGTAGAGGCTCTGAAAATGAAATTCTCGCAAACTGAAAATGCAGCCATGAAGTCTTGGCATAGACTCCTGGTAAAGGGAGACCCTGGTGCATCTTTGACAGCAGTCAGACAAGGGCCTGACAAACGATTTTCTGATTTTGTTCATCGATTAATGACAACAGTAGGGAGGATTTTTGGTAATGCAGAGGCAGGTGTAGATTATGTGAAACAACTTGCATATGAAAATGTCAATCCTGCTTGCCAAGCGGCCATTAGACCCTACATGAAGAAGACAAACCTTACTGGGTATATCAGACTCTGTTCTGACATAGGGCCCTCCTACCAACAGGGCTTAGCTATGGCAGCTGCCATGCAAGGACAATCAATAAGAGATTTTTTTGGCAAGTAAAGACAAAAAGGCCTGTTTTAAATGTGGCAAGCCTGTACACTTTGCAAAATATTGCAAAGCAGAAAATGAGTTAACCCAGAGACAGCCCAGAAAACAGCCTGGGCTATACCCACATTACAATCGTGTAAGGCATTGGGCTAGTGAATGTAGGTCCAAGACAGATGCACAAGGAAACAGCCTTTCCCATAATCGGGGAAATGGGAACAGGGTCCAGCCCGAGGCCCTGAACCAAAAAAAGCCAAAACAGGCTTATGGGGCAGTCAGTTTCATACCAGCAAATAACAACCCCTTTCTGAACTTAGTCGAGCAACACCAGGAAGCACAGGACTGGACCTCAGTTCTGCCACCCACACAGTATTAACCCCAGAAATGGGACCTCTGGCCTTACCCACCGGAGTGTTTAGATCACTCTATCCAAATGTGTTTGGCCTGATAGTAGGAAGAAGCAGTGCAACTATGCAGGGACTGCAAATTTTTCCTGGGATTATAGATAGTGATTATCAAGATGAGATTAAGGTAATGGCCAAGGCAATACAGAATATAGTTACTATTCCAACAGGAAGGAGGATAGCTCCATTATTGTTACTTCCATTGATTTCTACTAATCACACATATAAGAGTCCTAAGAGAGGGGATCAAGGCTTTGGTTCCTCTGATGCATACTGGGCACAACCTATACTTAAACAAAAACCTATGATGACAATATTGCTCGATGGGAAGGCATTCCAAGGCTTGGTTGATACAGGAGCTGATGTGATGATCATCAAACAAAGTGATTGGCCCCCTACCTGGCCTCTGACCCCAACCTTAACCAATTTAAGGGGTATTGGCCAAAGTCAAAATCCACAACAAAGCTCTAAGGTGCTAACATGGAAAGATAAAGAAGGAAATACAGGTAATATACAACCCTATGCCATCCTGGGCCTTTCCATTAATCTCTGGGGCTGAGATTTGTTATCCCAGTTGGGATTGATTATAAGCAGCCCTAATGAAGTATGAAGGAAAATCTGCTGCAGATAGATTCTGGCATCCCAATACCAATAAGAATTTTGCAACAGTCCTCTGGAAAGACCCATTAACTGGAACCTGGAATGGGCCAGATCCAGTGCTTATCTGGGGAAGAAGTTCTGTCTGCATATATTCCCAAATGGCAGATGCCAGAAAAACTGATCAAACAAATAGACAATAATAACAAATCTAGGGAGGAGAAACTCCCTGAGAAGCGTATTTTTTCTTTGCAGGAAACATGAAGATGCTTCACAATTGCCTTCAAACTGGAACAGATCAACCAGCAAACCTGACTTAGGAAGTTCTCAGTGCAGAGGAAGACATCACCACCCGCACCCCCAGGGTGGCTCTATTAGACTCTTGGTTCCCTGATTTATGATTTAGTGGGGTACATTGTTTAGACCCAAGAGAGAACCTATTACCACAGTTACTATAGTTGATTTTTGGGTTTAAGATTGATTAGGGCAGGGACAGGGATTTCCTTACTTGTTTTGTTAAGGTCAAAGCTATGATTAGTTCTGTACTTATATAGATTTAGATTTAGAAAGAATGGAATCTGCTATATCATATTTGTAAAATTCATTACCCTCCTTAGCTAAAATAGTGCTACAGAATAGAAGAGGCTTATACTTTTTACTCCTCCAACAGAGGGAGTTGTGTGCTAGCTTTAAAAAAGAGTGTTGCTCTGAGGCGGAATGGTTTACACCAACCATTCAGACATTGTTAAGTCTCTTGTCTCTTGGGTCCATGCTGTTCAACAGACTGATGGCTTTGTATGACAACAGATAGACACTATTCAAATGAAACCCATACAGGTCAGTTATTACAGGCTGGAAGTTGGGGACTCTAAAACCTCTGTCATCAAGACTGACGAGGATTAACCCCTAACTTACTTGCTAAGCCAGATAGTCAATGATGGGTAAGAGAACACCTCAAAACTCTTGCACCTAACTGGGAGGCCTCACCAGCCTAAGACAGGAGCTCAACCAATGGCTGTTGAGTATCCAGAGATGGAAAAGGGAGGCTGGGGTCCTTTGTTCCAACCTAAGACAGGCACGGTTTCCATAAGTTTTCCCGGGCTTCCTTTTTGAAAAAAAATTTAAAAAGGGGGACCTGTTGGGAGCCAAGTCCCAGCAGAAAGTGGCTATCATCTTTGCAGTCATCTCGAGCCATATACCCTGACAAGAGACTTGTTTTTCAACAGCCCACAACAGCTGAGCATACTCTGATAAACATCTTGTTTTTCTCACATATCTTGTTTTGCTGTTTAGTGCCACCAGCTGCTAGGCGCATGTGGTATCCACACTGCAAGGCATGTGACATAGTGCCTTCAGTTGTGCTTGTCCACGAGGGCAAGACATGTGGTAAAGGGTATAAATACCCAGGATTTCCTTTCACTAAAAACGACTTGATCAGACTCTGTCTTGTTTCCATTCTTGCCCCTCCATCCCGACTCTCTCTCTTGCTAGACCATGTTGACTGACTAGAATGGACTGGGTCAATACAAAGTGGCCCCCAAACTTGGGGCAGAATGGGTTGTTACAAATTTCTATTATCTATACTATCTTGATGTGTTTACAGTTTTGTACTTAACTCAATTTCTATCCTAATTTGCATTATTCTAAAAACCTCTTCTTTGACCTAGAACATATTCTTAAATCCTAAACAACTTAAGCTTATAATATGACTATGACTATCTAGTTTTCAACCCCATCAGAGACCTGAGAAGAAATAAATATTACCTGAGTATGTATGAGGTGCAGGGACACAACTTCCAAGAAATTATAGAAATGACAAGAGACAGCTGACTGTCTGGACAGTCCCCAGTATTGTCTCTATAACATTGAAACATCCATCTTCAGCCTTCTGGCCCAGTATATCTGATAGACATTTTATGAAGCAGGAATTATAAAGAACTTGATTACACTGTCTTCCCAGAGCTTGGCAGTTGACTTCTCTCCATTTAGTTCTCCTTTCTGTACAGCATTTTTGTCTGCAGATGAACTTAGGGCATTTTCTTTGCCCAGTGGCTAGCTTTCCACAATTGAAACAACTCCATATGGAGGTTTTTGTGCTCATCACCTTTTCCCAACTTGATTGTAGTACTGCTAGGAGTTGACATGTTTCAATGTCAAAAAAGTTCTTAAATTAATAAAATTATGTTTAAATACCATATTCTGTGAGTCTCTGAGGGTTTTGAATATCATCTATATATTTATAGCATATCTGAACAAACAAACATTGCCTGTCTCCAGCATCAAAATTCACAGATCTCTATCAATGTAAGATTATGGCTATAACATGTTCTTTGGTTTAAGAATAGATTCAATAACCTACTCCTATTTGCTAATTTCTTATGTTATTTCTATATCCTCCCTTTTCTTTTCAACCCTTTTTCCTTTACCTAAGAAAAAAGGATAGATAAATGGAAAGGTAAGATAGAAATTCCTGAGTCTAAATTCTATTTCTTTTTCTCCCTGTCCAAGACCATAGTAATTTATATTCATCTTCTAAGTTTGTCTCCATTCATGCCATATGAAAGGATGGTATATAGTAATGAGTCATGAGAATTCTGTAGCCAACAATAATTATTGACCATGTAAGCTGAAGCTCTGGCTGGAGACACATATATGTCCTGCTCAGTTTCAGAGATTTTTCTTTTTTTTTGTTTTTTTTTTAAAGATTTATTTATTTATTATATATGAATACACTGTAGCTGTCTTCAGACACACCAGAAGAGGGCATCAGATCTCATTACAGATGGTTGTGATCCACCATGTGGTTGCTGGGATTTGAACTCAGGACCTCTGGAAGTGCAGTCAGTGCTCTTAACCACTGAGCCATCTCTCCAGCCCTCAGAGATTTTTCAATAGAGGATTTAGCAGTATACATTACCAATGCATTTGGTCCTTTTGATTTTCTCCTGTCTGTAGCCAAAATCTATCAAATGTGATCCTTATTAGTTTGGAAGGAATCTAAAATCTTTTCTTCTTTCATGTTAACATAAGCCTGTTGGGTTGTGTGTTTGCCTCACTATCTGGGTGCTAGAGTGCCACCAGCAAGCCACTCAGGGATGATAGAACACAATTCAAGGATCTCTGGCCCAGCCTGAATGAAAGGTTCCACTGGGCTTTGGTCTGACAGGAACAGCCAAAATGTTAACAGCTCTCTAAAGAGAAGCCTATGTAGGGCAGTCAGCCATGGTCTCTCCCACTATCATTCCAGCACCAATGCTAGCAACAGCAGTGGTGGCAAGCTGAGGAGCCATGGCCTAAAGCCATAGCAATAGCCATTAAGCAAGTGGTAGGGAGTGGTTACAACCAAAGACAAACCACAGTAAATAGCTAGGTGCAAGCAGCCAGTAGCCACAGCAAGTGGGGTCTCAAGCCTAGCCTGCTGGGCAGATCCTAGTTTCCAATCATGAATGTTTCAGGAGAGAAAACTCTTCCCTAGAGTGTTACAGCTCAATATAATAGCTGCTTGCAGGCAATTTTTGGTGGAATGACTTGTGTACTTTATTCCATGTTGATATAGGGACCTTATAAATATTTTTTGGAGTAATGTGGGGTCCAGGGGTAGGTGCTTCCCATTGGCTCAGTCTGAGAGGTTAGGGATGCTGTATTTGCATGGGGGAAGGACTTCAGGTGTCCTTACATAACTGATTGCCTTGGTCCTCGCAATAGGGTGTCATGGTTAAGTGTTCCAGGATAGGTAGAGCTTGGCAGGGAGCTGGTTCCATGTCTACTGTTCTCAATTCTGAGATTCCTCAGGGTTTTGAACCTGCCTCAACCTTACCAGTTCTTCTGTCTGGTGGCATTCATCAAATTCCCTTCCATTTAGTGTATAAACATATTCCCAAGTAACATTGCATCTGCTTAGAGGTTTTGCCCTGGGTTTATGTGTCATGCACTAGGGTGAGTTGTAACCAGTTCTCCTCTGGGAGCCCACATTTAAAGAGATTAATTTCTCAGAGTAGTGTTGACACTCTACCTCATTGAGGGTGGGTAGCAAGTCCAAAATCTATGCCATTTTAAATTAGACCATTGTCTGTCAGTGTATCTAACTGGATACTATGATGACATATCCTGTTTAGATCTAAATTGGCATTAATCCCTTATATTTTTAAATTTAAAACAATTTATTATCTCTATATGTGTGTTTATTTGATTTATCTCCTCTGATGAAAAGCATCTTTATTATGTATTGCCAAGCTGATAATTAGCATGCAATACAGTTAATAAGCTAAATAGTATTATTCTTTATTCTCTTGTCCAGTGGTCTCTGAATTCCTTACATTTACTTGCAAAATATATCTTTCCTAGGGCAAAATGCTTTTCAGCAACAGAAAAAGCATTAGCTTTTAAATAGAAATTATAAACATACCTTATGTGAATAAATATACCTATATCATACTTTCTCTTCATATAAATTTAAGATTGATATGTACTAAGGACATTCCTAATTATTATTAAGCAAAAACTTACATAGTACCTTAAAGAAAAAAATGTGTCATTTTGTGTAGCTGTCCAGCAGCCATGGATGAACTGGGTTTACCTGAAAGGGGGGCTGGAAATGAAAAAGAGACAGGTGGGATTGAGAGAAGCATGAAGCCAAGACAAGGTTCTGATCAAGGCTCAAAGTTTAATATTCAGCAATGCGTTTATATAGGGTAAGTCCACTGGAACCCATCCTTTGTTTCAGCTGGATAATGTTGCAAAGCAGGCTCAGTGGGCAGTCTGTTCTAAGTTCTTGCAGGAAGTTGTAAGTGTAAACAAAGCAGATGACTTCACCTAGGTGTTAAGGTCCTGTGTGGCAAGCAAGGTCTGTTCTTCTCTCCCAACATGCCTTGGTCCAGCAGTTTGAAGTCATTAAACATATAGACTGATTCAATATGGTAGCCCCTTTTCTATTTAGGTCTGCTTTATTCTGTCATCTCTCAAAGAGGCTGTACCATATTATCATAACCATTGAATTTAGAACCATCTTCATTTTGATAATTTAAAAAATTAAAACAATTTAAAATTATTATTATTGTTGTTGTTGTTAATTGAGACAGAGTTGCTATGTGTAGCCCAGACTAACTTGGATTTGTTCTGCAAATTAGGTTGGCTTCGAACTCACAAGGAACCTGGTTTTGCTTTGGTCTCTCAAGTACTGAGATCAAAGGCATGAATTTAATTATTTAGTATCTATGCACCTCCGAAAATACTTATATCAATTTTTATTTCTTTCTCCTTTTTTGGAAATTATTATCTATGTGGATTTCTTACCCTTTTTTCTCTTAATTTAATATTCTTTTCTGTATTCTCTCTCTCTCGCTCTCTCGCTCTCTCGCTCTCTCGCTCTTGTTCTTTCTCGCTCTTGCTCTCGCTCTCAGACCAGACCTGACTATTACTTGCTTTTTATCTGGGCCCTTTTAGGCTGTAAGCTTGGGTTCTAATTGCTGTAATTTGGATGCCATTTTTGTTGAAATTATTGTCCAGTTCTTCCTCTCAGTCCTATGGTCTCAGAAATAAGACTCAGACTCAAAATATATTTACAAATACCTTGAACATATAGCTAGACTCATTTTGGACTAGAATCATAACAAGATAACCCATTTATTTTAATCTACATTCTGCCACATGACTGGTTACTTGGGCTCGGATACCATGCATCTGCCTCCTCACATCTTCCCATATGAAACTCTCCCCACACTCTATCCCAGAATCCTTTCTCCTCCCAACGTATCACCTTCCATTTCCTGCCTAAGTCATAGGTCATAGGCTTTTTAATTTTCAGGTGATTTATCCCACACAATATACAAGATATTCTCTCCGTATCTGATATCATCCTCAGAAACTCTATCCACATCCTCAAGACAGGGTTATCTCATTGGCTGTTAGATTGGCTGGCCAGTGAGTGCCAGGATTCTTCCTGTCTCTGCCTCCCCAGATTTGGAATTATGAATAGGTACCACTATGCCTGTTTTTTGTTTTGTTTTGTTTTGTTTTGTTTTGTTTTTTAGAGACAGGGTTTCTCTGTGTAGCCCTGGCTGTCCTGGAACTCACTCTGTAGACAGGCTGGCCTCGAACTCAGAAACCTGTCTGCCTCTACCTCCCAAGTGCTGGGATTAAAGGCGTGCACTACCACTGCCCGGCTATGCCTGGTATTTTTAAGTGGATCCAGAGTCTCATACTCAAGTTCTCTTGCAGATAAGGCAAGCACTTTATCATATTATTTCTACAGCCTTACATTGCCATTTTCAACCAGGATCTCTTTTAAGTTACCCAAACTACTCTTTTTAAAAGTATCTTTTACTTTCGTGTTGGCATTTTCATCTCTGAGGCTTATTCTCTCCATCTGCTAACCTAGACCTAGTCCTGGAAGCTTCTAGTCTCCATACAATATAACCTAGGCCTAGGATATTTTCAGTCTCTGAGACTTGCTGCTGAATTAGCTCACCCTTTCTAGTTCTTTCTGAGCTCTGGCTGGCTGATTCAACTCAGCTATTTTGGCTCAAACTCCTTTCCAAACTAATTGATTCAAACTGGCTTCTTTCTGCTTCTCACTGACTTGCCCTGTTTGGCCTCAAACTAACTCTAGCAATCTGTTCTAATCTTCTGGCCCCTTTTCGTTCTCTGGTTTGCTCTGTCTTTACTGGTGTCTAGCTTGTTTTCTCTTCAACCTACCTCTGTAAAACTCTCCCAGTAAAACTGCCTCTGAAGTCTACAAATAGAATAAACAGAACTGACAAGAACTTAGAGGTCTGCATGCCTCTGAATCCTGAGTGCTGGGATTAAAGATATTTATCATCAAGCCTGGACCTATGCTTTTCTTTACCTGAAATGTGCTCTATAACAGGCTGGCCTTGAACTCAACAGATTTACTTGTCTCTGTCTTCTGGGATTAAAGTTGTGTTTGTATTCCAGCTAGATCACATAGGTCTAGAAGGTCCTTGGATATGATCTCTTCCATATCAGCACTGTTCTGAATTAAAATTCTTCTACAGGTATGATTAAAAATATCTATAATAAAAAAATTTGGCTTGAAAAGGCTTATAATTAAAATCTATACATGGATAATCTTAATTTGCTACATATATATATGACTCAACTCATGTTTAGAATATACTATATATGTAACTTAGATTAAACTAGATAAAAAATTTGATATTTTAAATAGCAACCACATGTTTGGCAGCCATCTTTACTAAGGTTAAAGGGTACACGACATGTGACATCACCATTTTATGATGATCAAATTGTATAAAACAGCTAAGAGAGCACCTATAAAACTTCTTAGTCTTAGTGAGCCCTCTGCATATCATTGTATCTCCTCTTCAGACTAAGGAAACAACAGCAGGTCTTTAAAATATTTTGGATTGGTATGGATTTTTGTTTGATGATAAAATTTTAAGGTTATAAAGTTCTATTCACACTAACAAAAACTAACAGAGATATACACCTAACTACTTATATTTTTCTAGCTGTTAACAGCAGGGTTCTAGAAAATTTAGATAGGTAACAACATATGTTTGATAAATAAGGTATATTTAATAAATATGTCTTATAAATTCCTAAGGTTTTCTAATCAGGTTCACAGTAATATTTGTCTAGTTTCTTTGTCTTTGCTCACTTTGTTAAGCTTTAGCTATTTGGATAAACTATGCCATACCAAAAAAAAAAAACCCCTGTGATATTCTATAATGGTATACTATCAAAGGATCAAAAAAATTGCCAGTTTCCCTATGGAGTGTTTTTAGAGTATAAAGTTTACTGCATTTGTGGTTTAATTTTTTATTTAGATACTAGAGAGTTTTCAATTAAATCTTCAACTTAGATTTTAAGGCTGAAACTTAAGAAGGAAAATCTGTAAATCACCAATCTCAGAAAAGCTAACAACTTAAATTGTTAAAGAGAATTAAGACATACAAGTTAATGTGTTTTTAAAGTTAAGTCTAAAGCAAGTAAATCAGGTATACTTAATAGATGGTCCTCAAATTCTTCAGAGATCCGCTGAACATGGGATTTAGAATGTTTAATAAAAATGCGTCACATTAATATAGAGAAATGCTCCTTTCTAGAGGGAACCCTATGGTCTCCAAAGAAGACAGACAGGGCAAAATGGCTCCACCTGAATTATGGCAATAGGCTGGGAAAACCTTCTGAACACCTGCCTGTCACCAGGACTCTACTCAAGCTGTGGATACTTAAGGATCGATTGCTCTACTCTGATCAAAGTAAGGGCAGTTCTGCACAAGTTCCTTCTCTACAGGAAAATCTCTCAGACCTGGGTTTGCCAGCTGATGGCTGATGCTGCTCTATGTGGCAGCTGAAGATTAAATGCTATTCTGTTTGACAGCCAAAGAGCACACCAGATCATTGCCTCCCCAAGGAAGCCATTGAGACTACAGTAGCCTAGGACAAGTGTTTAGGTACTTGGTAAGTCTCTGTTGCTTTAATTGATACATGGGGCATTTGCATTATACTTTTTACTATAATTTATCCTTCTCAGATCTCTGATGATGATTAACTATAGCTTCGTAAGTTTAACAGCAACGAGCATACTACAGCTGCCTTCTCTTCATATGTAAAAATCAGGCCTCACACCTCACTGGCTTTCAAACCCACAATAATTCTTGGGTTTCTCAGAACCTCTCCTTACAGGAAGGTGTGAGTCTATTGCCTTTTCTACAATGTGCATTTCAGTACAAATTAATGAGAAGGCTAGGCTGATTTCATGACAGGCTTCAAATTGTCAGTTCAGGAGACAATGCCTAAGAACTGGGCACGTCTATGCAAGTCAGTTACTGGAAAAAAAACCCCAGGCTTCAGGCAGCTAGTCAGAAAACTGCCCTGTCATCAGAAGCTACACTGCCACCTGTCCTGAGGCAAGGGCAATGTGTCAGCAACAGGTTCCAGACTTCCTCAGCAATAGTTTTCAGACTTCTCCAGCAAAAGTTTCCAGCCCCCATACCCTAATAATGGTTCTGGAATATCCCTAGAGATGGACTTAACAGATTAAGATAGAGATCACCTACCCTAGAGGTTCCCTAGTGTGCTTTAAATCAGGCCTGCAAGCTTACTTTGAGGTCTTTCCATCTTGATAATAGGAGACTCCAGCATGCTGGACTTCTGCAGAATAAAACACTCTGCATTTACATAGTATTTGAATCCAGGGTATTATTCTTCAACAGATCATGGATCCTTATAGTAATGCTAACATATCTCAAACTTTGTCTCTTTTTGTATACTTAAGTTTTTGTAAGATGGTCCTGCAGAGCTTGGACAGCAGTAAAACAGCCTGTTCTTCCAGGCCTTGGTCAGCATTTCAGTTTTCTTGGGTCAGCAACACTAATGCCCCAATGTCAGCAAGACGTAGTCATAGAAAACATTACATTACCCCTTATAATTTATCTATTATCAACAAAAAGGATGGGATGCTAGGTCTTAAACCTGGTACATAGCTGAGGTACCGTGGAACCCTAACATATCAAAGTAGACTCTGACTACCAGGATCTCCTAGTATCCCTCAGTATCCATAGGTCACAGGCTATGCCTGGCATACCCTGCCCCCTACCCTAAGCTTTTCCAGCCCAGGTGCTGGGATTCTGTCCTCCCAGCTCCTCTGGCCCTTATATAACCCAGCCACTTTAGCTATGCCAGTCTCCTGGCCTAGGCTACCTCTCTTAGTCAGCAGCTTCTCTTCTTTCTTCCCCTTCTCACATGGCCTGGCTTAGGGTCATGTTCACTCTGGATTCTCTCAGATATTCCTGCCTCTGGTTATGCTCTTCCTTTTATCTACAGTAAATCTCCACCATACCTAGGAACAGTCATATCCTTCCATTTTAACTTCTTTTTTTTTTTTAAATTCATTTATCTGGTGCTATTGATGGGCTTAGTGGTCTCTATTCTCCTGCAGGCTTTTCTAGAGTACTGTCACCCCAGGCTTATATTCCTAATGCTCACCTATAATCATCCTGTTCTTTCCTCCCTGGTGTTGGTATTACAGGAATGGACCACAGGGTATTATAATGAACATCCTGTACATGTTCATTGTTCATAGGTTACTATGAGTGCCTTCAGCCCTTTTACCTTTCATTTATATATGGTTGCTCTGATTTTTCACACTTGTTTGTAGTTACATATTCTAGTTGTATATATTGGATTTATCTTTTGACAGTTTATATGTTGAGAGGGTAATTTTCTGTGAATTTGGTAGTCTATTTGGTTACTATATTTGTATAAGTTTTGTGTCCATTTTGATCCTTGCTTTGTAGGAATATATAACTTATTGTCTGTGGGGAATAGTTGGTTTCATCAGTCTTTCCATGTCTTGGGGGGGGATTTAGCAATGTCTCTTGTCATTTTTGTTTGTCATTGTGGTGCAACAGGGTTCCAGGTAGAGGTCCTGATACTGCTAGTTTTCCTACAGCATAAAGCACAGTCACCCAGAATAAGAGTTATGCTGCTTGAAGTACCTGTACTGCTCAGGACATGAAGTCCACAGGGAAAGATGAGATTCAGGACTGGGGATATAGCTCACTTGGTAGAGTGCTTGTCTATCATGCAGGAGGTCCTGAATTTGATCTGTAGTACCATAGAAACTTGTTGTCTTGGTGCATGTCTGTTATCTAACACTCTACATTCAGGATTGATTAGAATTTAAGGACATCCTAAAGGAACACAACAAGTTGGAATCTAGCCTGTATAGATCTGTAACTACATGGATTGTAGCAATTAGTGATATTTGATAAGGTAACACATTCACAAACAGATTATTTGCATATTGTTTTTCATTTTATGAAATAGGCTTTCTCTGTATGATCTAGACAGAACTTTGAACTCTCTAAGTAGCCCAGGCAGAACTGGAAGTAGAAATTCTTTGGCCTTAGCTTCTTAAGTCCTGAGATTGCAAGTATAGGCCACTAGTGGTGAAAAAAATCAGTTCACTTTCCTTCTGTTATTTTTTTCTTTCTCATGTATTATCAAATGCTAAGACTGACCTGATCTTTGAGTAATC
The DNA here is from genome assembly GCF_004785775.1 of Grammomys surdaster. NCBI lineage: Eukaryota > Metazoa > Chordata > Mammalia > Rodentia > Muridae > Grammomys > Grammomys surdaster. The sequence continues at coordinate 16,210 of NW_021604662.1, read as the reverse complement.
AACCTGGTCATCATGTTGGGATTCTACTGTCTCAGCCCATGTTGGGGTTATAGGCCTATACTACCACTTCTGATTGAAAAATTCTTTGGATCATTATATCCTATTGAGTCACTACTATGAACCAATTTGGGGGCACATATATAGACTTGGGTCTGAGGCATGAGAATGTGAATTGGATCACAGTCTGCTTTACATAGTGGAGACTGATAGAAAACACACACAAAAAAAAACCCCTACAACAATTAAAACAATTTGCTTTTCTTGTGTCCTGCGTGGATCATGATTGCTTAGCTTCTATATTTAATTACTTTTTATTATTTGAAACAATATTTACATTTAAATATTTTTTGATCGTAAGTAACCTTTCCCTCCCTCAAGTCTTTCTAGTTTCTCTCCCCATCCCTACACATCCAACTTTAAGTTCTTTCTCAAACAGCAAAGACCCAATACAACAACAAAGCCTCACAATGCTAAGAAAAAAAATAAGCCCAAAAGGAAAACAAATACAAAAACCATCAGTATATAACCAAATGAAGGCACACAAAACATCGTGGAGACCATTATATGTAGGTCAATTACTCCTGAACATGAAGCCTATCCTAAAGTGGTTGATATACCCAGTATCACTCCTTTGGAGAAAACTGATTTTTCATTTTTCAGTAGATATAAATAACAGTTTACTTGGTCACCTTTGCCCTAGTGGCTAGGTTTTTCATTCAAAAGTATAACAAAATTAAATATAATAAGATAAAACAAACACCATCACAACAACAATGGACAAGACAAATAAACAGAAAGGAAAGAGCCCAAGAGAAGGCATAAGAATCAGAGATCCACTCTTTTCACATGCAGGAATCCCATAAAAACACCATAACATAAATGGAGAGGACCTGGTACAGACCGTACAGGCTCTGTGCATGCTGCTTTAGTCTCTGTAAGTTCATATGAGCTTTGCTCATGTTAATTTGGAAGGCCTAGTCTTCTTGCTGACCTCCATTCTCTCTGGCTCTTACACTCTACTTCCTCTTCCACAGGGTTTCTTTTAAGCCATGAGGGGAGGGATTTGTTGGAGACATCTGTTTAGGGTAGTATGTTCAAAGGTCTCTCAGTCTCTGTGTAATATCTGGCTATGGGTCTCTGTATTTGTTTCATCTGCTACAGGAGGAAGTTTCTCTGATGGTGGTTGAACAAGGCACCAGTCTGTGAGTATAGCAGAATATCATTAGGAGTCATTTTTTAATTAAAAATTTTAAATTCATTCTTCTCTCATATATTACAGTGTTACAACCCAACCATAATTTTCTTTCTTTCCTCTCCTCCTACTCTCTCCTCACTACCTCCCCTCTCCCTCAAATCAACTCCTCTAGAATCCTTCCTTATACTCTTTCCAAGCTCCGCCAAATGTTTGGCTGTGGGTTTCTGCATCTTCTCCCATCAGCTGCAGTTGGAAATTTCTCTTATGACATTTGAGCTAGGCAACAATCTCTGTGTATAGCAGAATATCTTTTAAGAATCATTTCATTGATTTTTCCCAATTTTTAGGAATCATTTCATTGATCATTTTTCTCAGTCATGTTTGGTTCTATCCTCGGTCTCTGGGATATTTAACCTCTGGGTTCTGACCCTCCAGACAGTTTCTGAGGTGGTTCTTTCTCATGGCATGTATCTCAAGCTGAACTAGTCCATGGTTGGACACTCCCACAATTTCTGTGCCTCCTTTACCCCAGAATACCTTGCAAGCAGGACCAATTGTAGGTCAAAGGTTATGTGGCTGCGTTACTATTTCAATTCCCTCACTGGAAGCCTTGCTTGTTTCAGGAGATGGCCAGTTCATGTTCCGTATCCCACATTGCTCAAAGTCTTAACTAGGGTCACTCTTGTAGATTCCTGGGAATTTCCATTGTCCTAGGTTTCTAGCTCATCCCTGAGATGACCACCCCCCAATTCCAGTTGACTCCACCAGTACACTATCCTACTATATCACTACCATCCTACTACAAGAACACTTGCTCAACTATGTTCATAGCAGCTTTATTCATAATAGCCAGAAACTAGAAACAGCATAGATGTTCTACAACTGAAAACCTGGTAAGGAAACACTGGTACATTTACACAGTGGAGTATAATCTTCAGCTATTAAAATCAACTACATCATGAATAGTGGGATAGAGTCCCACTATTTGTTTCCCACTTTCTATCAATTTCTTGGTTAAATCATGTTTTCCTCTCATTTTCCTTATTTCCAAACTGAGCATTTCTTTATATTTTACCCATGAGGTTTTTTTGCCCTTTGTTCGTTTTTTTTTTTTTTTTATTCATAAGTGTACTGTTTTTACCAGAAAACAAACACAGAAGGGACTTTGGAAAATTTCTTATACTTCAGTCTTTGTTAAACTTTAGTATTTTTGACCCAACTTAATATAGTAAATTCCATAAAAATAATACTTAAATTTCTCCTATACCACTGACTGGAAAGTATTGTTACTTACAGTCCCAAAATACCAATAATGGTCAACTTTGCAAACAAAGGAAGGCCTCAGTAAAAATCCACTGATTACATAAGAAAGAGGCTCCTTTTAGGCCCCGCCTATAGGGGGCGGTAGAAGAAG
>NW_021604662.1:0-13591 GCF_004785775.1 Grammomys surdaster | reverse complement strand
CTGAGGCTCCTGGTAGAGGGTGAAGTTTATTTGCTTTCTACCTGCTCCACCCATTCTCTCTTACCATCCTTGCTCCACTTTAAATCCCCCTCTCGTTTCCCTTCTCCCTCATTTACCCCTATTCTCTTCTGTCTTTCCAACCTCCTTTCCTCTATTCCTGCACATTTAGGTTTTCTCCTGTGTCTTTTTCAGGCTTTGTAATGCTCTTTCTCAATTTCCTAACCTGTTTCTTTCTAACCTCCATTTCTCCACATTTGTCCCTATTCTTAAGACTCCATGTTTGTAAAGGTTTATTTTTGGAGTATAAGATGTATAGCAGGTAGTATATCCCAATGATCTGGGGGGATCAGATGTTGCTAGTCTGTCAGTTTCCACTGACTATTATTTGTAAAGGTTTATTTGGATCTATGTTCTTATGTTCAGCAACTGATTGTAGTAATTTTATGAATTTCAAATTACTGATGAACTTTGGCAATTGTTTGTGGTATTAGAGCACATCTTCAATAATGTTCAATGTGTTGTTTAGTTTTGGATACTGTGTGTGTGTGTGTGTGTGTGTGTCCAGTGGCATGGTTTCCTACATGCTTGACTGCCTTTATGCCTGTTTGTTGTATGTGTAAGAGAACTAACACAGATACTTATGTAGTGAGTGGGAGAGAGACAAAGAGACAGAAAGACTGAGAGACTGAGAGTCACAAAGAGTAAGAGACACAGAGAGAGACAGAGATAGGTAGACAGAATGAAAAGTACAGGATTTATTTCGTGTTTCCTCTAAATATGTGTGTCCCTGGGGATGAGATTCCTTGTGCTTTAGATAGGCATAGAGTTTTCTAATGAGAGCTAACTGAAGTTGGTTCTTTCAATCTACCCTGTAGGTTTTAGGATTGAAAATGTTTGCCATATTTGGACCATGCACCTTTATGGTGTTGTCCCTTTGATTTTTCTATGTGTTTTTAGTTTCTTCTCAGGAGCATAGATAACTCTTCATGCCTGTCAGAGTAGATGTCCTGTTTTTACGTTGTTATTGTGAATCAAGTCTTTGTATTTCCAGGGCCAGGATTCAAATTGCTCTGTAGGTAAAACAGGTCATGACATTGTCTTATTGTGTCCTTGGCTGGAGTGAAAGCCTATATACCCTCACCACAGCCTCTGGAATGCTGTGATTTCAGAGTGTAGCACCATGCTCACTCTGGACACATTTTGTTCTTCTCAGGACGTATAACTTTGAGATTAGCATCTGTGCTGAACTGTCCTGCTCTCCTGCTGCCTGTTTTCTAATGGAGGGATTATATGGGTGTGCCTTCCTTTGCAGTACTAAAATTGCAGGGTTGGCCTCATCACCCTGAAATATATATATAGTCTCCTTACAAGTGTGTTTTTTATGCTGTTATCCACCCTCCTGTCTCGAAAGCCTAAGAGGTCTACTAGCCATCATGTTTTGTCCAGTTGTTTGGACTTTCCTTATATATGTTTTGGAGTTCCATATGTGTTATAGTTATATGGGTCTTAGATACACTTTCACCAAAATGTTACTGGCTATTTTTGTGTATATAGTTCCTGAGCATGGGTGCCAAGGACTCCCTGACTCCCCAGCACTATTCTGTTTTGGTCCCTTTCCTATAGGTACCTGGTGTGTGCTTGCCTTTTAGGGGGGAGAAAAAAAAGTTACTTTTGTTAGTGTTCTACATCATGGTGGCATTTGCCAGTGTGTATGAGGTTTGATTGTTTGCAGATGATGGAGTTATGGTCCCCAGTGATGCATAGTAAGAATGCTTTGGGACACTGCAAGTTAATGAGACTAAGGAGTATAGTCCATTGAAACTGAGAATTATTCCACTCAAAGTACCAGACTTGCTGCAGGTAGATACTTCCAGTAGAAGTTGTATTAGTCAGGATATCCTGGTTTGTGGACAAACTGTAGCCTTGCATGTGTCATAAGAATTTTGTCACTTTTCCAGTTTCTCTGTGATAAGCTGAATGGATGTGTGAATCAGTTGTTCTACTTATTAGAAAATTATGGATTATAGAGGTTAGTGGTCCATCATAATGTCTTCATCATGTGGTCCATGCCCATCCTGTTTGTGGAGAGCTCCTCAGATGATGCTTATTTGTGCTTATTTTGGAGCAACCAATTGTCTACCCAGCCCATTTCTCCTCTGTGGTTTTCATGCCTCTGACAGTCACACTACTTTTGAGTGCTTCTTTCTACTCTTATTAGCTTGTACTATCTTCTTGTTCTGAATTTGTCAAGAGAGTTGGCTCATTAGTTTCCTGTAAATCATCCTCCCTCAGCATCTATTCCCATGCAAGTTATGTTGTCAAAAATTGTAGGAATGATACCCTCTACTTATATTGTAACTTCTTTTTTTTGTGCTGGAATATGTTTATGCATTTTTATTTGTTCTTTACCAAAATAGAAAGTTGTCGGTCTGAATAGCCTGTCACTTTTTTAACTTGCCACAATATTATAATCTTTCAAGACCACATAACAAACTCTGGCTGTATATAATATTATGCATTTATGCTTAAAAGTTGCCCATACAGAAAGAATTAAATTACAATTACAGCTTAAATAACACTTCTTAGTTTCAAAGGTAACTCATTGTTTTAGATAATTCAAGAATGTTGAGAAAAGTAACTAAAAATTCTTTCTCCAAGTTTGTAAAATCCAATACTCTATACTCCAGGAAATATTTATATTGCTCAGTCACTGTAAATTAGATTATTCTTGAGATTATATTTAAGTCAAGGCAAGATGGTATTCTCTTTTTTTTGTTTTTGTTTTTTTCTTTTTTCTTTTTTTTAATTTTATATTTAAAAAAATTTTCTCAAATCATAATTAATTCACACAGGGGTATAAACACAGAAAGACAGGACGTGGGGAAGGGAATGACACTGGAGTGTGGGTGCTCAGGGGGAATACAGATATCTTCAGAACCGGGTATCGGCTGGGTGAAGGTTCAGGGGACAAGTCACCATGACTCTGCCTATGACTCGCTTGTCCCCATCTAAGCTGGTATTATCTGCCAAGGCTACCTATTTACAAGGTCCATGACCACTCAGGCTTATAAATTTCTACAAAAGCTGCCCGTTGACATTAGCTTATAGCCATCTGTTTCAATGTTCTTCCACTGACCCAAGAGTTGGTGTTAGTATATATGTATGACAGGCCCACTGCTGATTTTAGGCCTATGGCTGATTTTAGGCCTACAGTGTGTAAGCAGGGCTGCCCCTGACATCTCCTCCCTTCTCTAAGTATAGAAGGGCTGTGGCAATTCTAAACTTGCGAAGGCGGGGATAGAGGCCTGACCTCCAGTATTTGAAGGGGACCTTGTAATGGCTCCAGTCCCCCTGTCATTGTCCAGTGAGGCATGAGGGCCATACCCATCCCGATGTCTTTTTCCTGGAGAGGGGATACTTTTGACATCAACCCCTATGCAGTCAGGCTTGTCCCTCAGGGAACCCAGATAGATATTTTTATCTTTTATTTATATTCCCTTGCAGTGCTTAGCCTCGCAGCCTAAGCAAGAATTCAGATCGCCTGTCAGAGGGGGTTCTGGGTGGCCCCTCTCTGCTTGGTCTAGGGGCAGAAGTCCTCCCTTTTTAGGTTGGGTGGAGATGGGTTTTGGAAACACCCTGTATAAAGTAACAACCTCATCTTGAGTCTCGTGGTCCTCCATAGCTAACTTATGATAATGTATCTGAATAGGTTTTGCTACCAAATTATTTATCTGTTGTATCACAGAGTTAGTCCGCCTATTTGAGAGCCAGGGACCAGCAGAAAAAAGCAAAAAGAACCCAAATAATGGTCCCAAGATGGGAGGAAATAGGGTTGACAAGGTTGGAGAGGCTGAAAACCAATTCTTGTACCAGCATTCATCTGTCCCTTTCTCTCTCTGATTTTTCTTAGGCTTCACTACCTATTTCATGCTCTCTTTAACCTTCCTTGTCTTGTCTATGTAAAGGCAACCTTCTTCTTTGAGGGTTGTACACAGTCAAGAGCTGTATACAGTCTTTTCTATTGTACTAGAGTAAATCAAGTCCAATAAGGATCTTTGCTATTTTAGGAGGTCTCTTCAGACGGCGAAATGAGGGATTTCTTCAGATTAGTGATGTCAATCTCTAGCTGTTTGATGTTCTTGTCAGTGCCCCTTCAAAGGTCTGAGTAGTATAATTTCGGAGGCCAGCATCTGGATTAGAACTTCTAACAGCAGACATCACGGATGATTCATTTTTACCTGGAAAGGAAAAAGAAGGGGATTCTCAGGGAGATTTCTCTTCCCTGGATGTAAATTGTTATTCATCTTATTTATGGTTGGGCTTGGCTTTGTTGGGTTATCTATTATTTTCATTAATCTTTTTGGTAGCTGGTTAGCTGTGCCTTCTGTGGTATCGGACAGGCATATCAGTCCTCGACCCCATAAGGGAACTGGGTCTGGGACATTCCCTTTAAGGGTAAGAGGGTTCTTCCCCATATCTGTGGCAAAGTTTTGTTGGTCTCAGTGGTGCCAGAGGCAGTCAGCAGCAGATTTGCCATAAGCTTTCAGCTTTAGAGAGATAAAAGTGAACAAGGCATGATGGAGAGATTTCAGGGGAACTCCTTCTGAGGGGGTACCATTCCCCCTCTTTTGTTTATAAAGCCAATTTTTCAGAGTTCTTGTAAAATCAGGGCAGAAGCGCCAACAGTCGCTCCTTCCAGACTGAGAGAGTCATGAAGACCCTATTTAAGGATATATAAATCTATATTAATAATCTTTTGTCAAAGGACTGTTATATCACCACCGACAACTAATCAGGCTATATAATATATCGATTGGTAATAGGTTCTTCTACTTTTTGTGAGAGTACCTCTCTTTTGTCAAGTAATTGTTGAGGAAAATTAGGGTTTACCTCTCTCTTGAGAATATTGACCAGAGACTTAAATTCTTAAGCTTAAAATAGGATCTTAGCCAATTAGCAACTCCTAGAAAATTTTGAAATTAATTTAAAATAGGTAAACTCTCTCCCTCTCTCTTTTTTTTTAGACCCTTTATCTGTGTGGTTTTTTTATTGGATATTATACGAATTTACCTTTCAATGTTATCTCCTCTCCCATTCTCCTCCAAAATCCCTTATCCCATACCCCCTCCTCCTAATTTTTGTGAGGGTGTACTCCAAACATTCTCCCAGTCCCATCTCCCTGCTCTCAAATTCCCAAACAGTAGGGGATCCAAACTTTCAGGGACCATGGCCCTACACTTTCACTGAAGTCTAACAAGGTCACCCTCAATTCCCTAAACAGGTGCATAAGTCTCTCCCTTTGTGCTCTCTGGCTGGCGGTTTAGACTTTGGGAGCTCTGGTTGAAACTTTTGATACTCCTTCTAGAAAGGACCAAAGCATCCACACTTTGGCCTTCCTTCTTCTATGTGAGTTTTATGTGGTCTATACGTAGTTTCTTAGAAATTGTAAGCTTTTGGGCTAATATCCACTTATCAGTGAGCGCATACCATGTATGTTCTTTTGAGATTGGATCATCTCACTGAAGATGATATTTTCCAGCTCCATCCATTTGCCTAGGAATTTCGTGAACTCATTGTTTTTAATAGCTGAGTAGTACTCCATTGTATAAATGTATCACATTTTCTGCATCCATTCTTCTGTTGAAGGGCATTTGGGTTCTTTCCAACTTCTGGCTATTATAAATAAGGCTGCTCTGAACATGGTGGAACATGTGTCTCTGTTGTATGTTGAAACGTCTTTTGGGTATATGCCCAGGAGTGGTATAGCTGGGTCCTCAGGTAACACTATGTTCAATTTTCTGAGATACCGCCAGACTGCCTTCCATAGTGGATGTACCAGTTTACAATCCCATCAACAGTGGAGGAGCGTTCCTCTTTCACCACATCCTCACCAACATGTGCTGTCACCTGAGTTTTTTATCTTAGCCATTTTGACTGGTGTGAGGTAGAATCTCAGTGTTGTTTTCATTTGCATTTCCCTGATGACTAGGGATGCTGAACACTTCTTTAGGTGCTTCTCAACCTTTCGAGCTTCCTCAGTTGAGAATTCTATGTTTAGCTCTGTTCCCCATTTTTTAATAGGGTTCTTTGATTGTCTAGAGTCTAATTTCTTCAGTTCTTTGTATACCTTGGATATTAGCCCTTTATCGGATGTAGGGTTGGTAAAGATCTTTTCCTAATCTGTTGGTTGCCGCTCTGTCCTATTGACTGTGTCCTTTGCTTTACAGAAGCTTTGCAGCTTTATGAGGTCCCATTTGTCAATTCTTGGTTTTAGAGCACAGGCCATTGGTGTTCTGTTCAAGAACTTTTTTCCTGTGCCTATGTGTTCCAGGCTTTTCCCCAGTTTCTCTTCTATTAGTTTCAGTGTGGCTGGTTTTAGGTGGAGGTCCTTGATCCACTTGGAATTGAGCTTTGTACAAGGAGATAAATATGGATCAGTTTGCATTTTTCTACATGCTGACCACCAGTTGGTCCAGCACCATTTGTTGAAAATGCTATCTTTTTTCCACTGGATGGTTTAGCCCCTTTGTCAAAGATCAAGTGACCATAGGTATGGGGGTTCATTTCTGGGTCTTCTATTCTATTCCATTGATCCTCCTGCCTGTCTCTGTTCCAATACCATGTTGTTTTTATCACTATTGCTTTGTAGTACAGCTTGAAGTCGGGGATGGTGATTCCTCCAGAAGTTCTTTTATTGCTGAGAGTAGTTTTCGCTATCCTGGGTTTTTTGTAATTCCAAATGAATTTTAAGATTGGTCTTTCTATCTCTGTGAAGAATTGAGTGGGAATTTTGATGGGGATTGCATTAAATCTGTAGATGGCTTTTGGCAAAATAGCCATTTTTACTATATTAATCCTTCCAATCCATGAGCATGGGAGATCTTTCCATCTTCTGAGATCTGCTTCGATTTCTTTCTTCAGGGGCATGAAGTTCTTGTCATACAGGTCTTTTACTTGCTTGGTTAGGTTCACACCAAGGTATTTTATATTATCTGTGACTATTGTGAAGGGTGTCATTTCCATAATTTCTTTCTCGGCCAGTTTATCTTTTCAGGAGAGGAAGGCTACTGATTTGCTTGAGTTAATTTTATATCCAGCCACTTTGCTAAAGTTGTTTATCAGGTTTAGGAGTTCTCTGGTGGAAGTTTTGGGGTCACTTAAGTATACTATTCTATCACCTGCAAATAGTGAGATTTTGACTTCTTCCTTTCCAATTTGTATCCCTTTGACCTCCTTGTGTTGCCTAAATGCTCTGGCTAGGACTTCCAATACTATATTGAATAAGTAGGGGGAGAGTGGGCAGCCTTGCCTAGTCCCTGATTTTAGTGGGATTGCTTCAAGTTTCTCCCATTCAGTTCGATGCTGGCTACTGGTTTGCTGTATATTGCTTTTACTATGTTTAGGTATGGACCTTGAATTCCTGATCTTTCCAAGACTTCTATCATGAAGGGATGTTGAATTTTGTCAAATGCTTTCTCAGCATCTAGTGAGATGTCCATGTGTTTTTTTTTTCTTTGAGTTTGTTTATATAGTGGATTACATTGATGGATTTCCGTATATTGAAGCAACCCTGCATTCCTGGGATAAAGTCTACTTGATCATGATGGATAATTGTTTTGATGTGTTCTTGGATTTGGTTCGCTAGAATTTTATTGAGTAATTTTGCATGAATGTTCATAAGGGAGATTGGTCTGAAGTTCTCTTTCTTTGTTGAATCTTTGTGTGGTTTAGGTGTGAGGGTAATTGTGGCTTCATAGAATGAATTGGGCAGTGTTCCTTCTGTTTCTATTTTGTGGAATAGTTAGAAGAGAATTGGAATTAGGTCTTCCTTGAAGGTCTGATAGAATTCTGCACTAAAACCGTCTGTCCCCGGACTTTTCTTTGTGGGGAGACTTTTGATTACTGCTTCTATTTCTTTGGGGGTTATGGGACAGTTTAGATGGTTTATCTGGTCCTGATCTAACATTGGTAACTGGTATATGTCTAGAAAATTGTCCATTTCATCCAAATTTTCCAATTTTGTTGAGTATAGGCTTTTCTAGTAGGATCTGATGATTTTTTTAATTTCCTCATTTTCTGTTGTTATGTCACCCTTTTCAGTTCAGATTTTATTAATTTGGATACTCTCTCTCTGTCCTCTTATTAGTCTAGCTAAGGGTTTATCTATGTTGTTGATTTCTCAAAGAACCAGCTCCTGGTTGTGTTGATTCTTTGGATTCTTCTTTTTGTTTCTATTTGGTTGATTTCAGCCCTGAGTTTTATTATTTCCTGCCTTCTACTCCTCTTGTGTGTATTAGTTTTTTGTTCTAGGTCTTTCAGGTGCATTGTCAAGCTGCTAGTGTATGCTCCCTCCAGTTTCTTTTTGTAGGCACTTAGAGCTATGAATTTTCCTCTTAGCACTGCTTTCATTGTATCCCATAGATTTTGTTATGATGTGTCATCATTTTCATTAAATTCTAAAAAGTTTTTAATTTCTTTCTTTATTTCTTCCCTGACCAGATTATCATTGAGTAGTGTGTTGTTCAGTTTCCATGTGAATGTGGGCTTTCCGTTGTCTTTGTCATTTTTGAAGACCAGCCTTAGACCATGGTGATCTGATAGGATGCAGGGGATTATTTCAATTTTTTTATATCTGTTGAGGCCTGTCTTGTGCCCAATTATATGGTCTATTTTGGAGAAGGTACCATGAGGTGCTGAGAAAAACGTATATTCTTTTGCTTTAGGGTGAAATGTTCTATAGATATCTGTTAAGTCCATTTGGTTCATAACTTCTGTTAGTTTCATTTTATCTCTATTTAGTTTCTGTTTCCATGATTTATCCATTGCTGATAGTGGGGTGTAGAAGTCTCCCACTATTATTGTGTGAGGTGCAATGTGTGCTTTGAGCTTTAGTAAGGTTTCTTTTATGAAAGTGGGTGCTTTTGTATTTAGCACATAGATATTCAGAATTGAGAGTTCATGTTGGTTGACTTTTCCTTTGACAAGTATGAAATGTTCTTCCTTATCCTTTTTGATAACTTTAAGTTGAAAGTCAATTTTATTCGATATTAAAGTGGCTGGTCCCGCTTGTTTCTTAGAGCCATTTGCTTAAAAATTTTTTCCAACCTTTTACTCTAAGGTAGTGTCTGTCTTTGTCGCTGAGGTGGGTTTCCTGTAAGCAGCAAAAAACTGGGTCCTGTTTGCATATCTAGTCCGTTAGCCTAAGCATTTTTATTGGGGAATTGAGTCCATTGATGTTAAGAGATATTAAGGAGAGGGTGTTGTTGCTTCCTGTCATTTTTGCTAATTGTGGAGACATTGTTTGTGTGGTTATCTTCTTTTGGGTTTGATGGAAGAGGATTATTTTCTTGCTCTTTCTAGGGTATGATTGCCCTCCTTGTATTGGGGCTTTCCTGCTATTATCCTTTGTAGTGCCGGATTTTTGGGAAGATACTGTGTAAATTTGGTTTTGTCTTTGAATATCTTGGTTTCTCCGTCTATGGTAATTGAGAGTTTTGCTGGGTAAAGTAGCCTGGGCTGGCATTTATGTTCTCTTAGGGTCTGTATGATATTTGTTCAGGATCTTCTGGCTTTTATAGTATCTGGTGAGAAGTCAGGTGTAATTCTGCTAGGTTTGCCTTTATATGTTACTTGGCCTTTTTCCCTTACTGCTTTTAAAATTCTTTCTTTGTTATGTGCGTTTTGTATCTTGATTATTATGTGTCCAGAGGTATTTCTTTTTTGATCTAGTCTGTTTGTCGTTCTGTAGGCTTTTTGTGTGATTATGGGCATCTCATTCCTTAGATTAGGGAAGTTTTCTTCTATAATTTTGTTGAAGATATTTATTGGCCCTTTAAGTTGGGAATCTTCACTCTCTTCTATACCTATTATCCTTAGGTTTGGTCTTCTCATTGTGTTCTGGATTTCCTGGATGTTTTGTGTTAAGAGCTTTTTGCATTTTGCGTTTTCTTTGACAGTTGTGTCAATATTCTCTATGGTATCTTCTGCACCTGAGCTTCTTTCTTTTATCTCTTGTATTCTGTTGGTGATGCTTGTGTCTATGACTCCTGATTTCTTTCTTAGGTTTTCTATCTCCAGGGTAATCTCTTTTTGTGATTTCTTAATTGTTTCTACTTCCTTTTTTATGTCCTGGATGGTTTTGTTCTTTTCCTTCATCTTTATGTTTGTGGTTTTTTTGTAATTCTTTAAAGGATTTTTGTGTTTGTTTAAGGACTTCATCCTTTTTATCTGTGTTCTCCTCAATTTTTTTGATAGTGTTATTTATGTCCTTCTTAAAGTCTTCTATCATCATCATTTGATGTGATTTTAGATGTGGTTCTTGCTTTCCTGGTGGTATGGGGAGTTAGGACTTTCCAATATGGGAGAGCTAGGTTCTGATACTGGCAAGTACCCTGGGTTTCTGATGCTTATGTTCTTGCGCTTGCCTTTCGCCATCTGGATCTCCTTTTTGCTATCTGTACTGTCTCTGACTGGAGCCTATCTTTCCTATTATCTAGGTTGTGTCAGAACTGTTTGGGATGTGTTTTGCTGCTGGGGTTGGAGCTGAGGCCCAAGATCTGCTCATTGCTCGGGCCCAGATGGGAAGGAACCTGCGCTCCGGGCCAGGAGTGAATTCCTGGGTCCCAGTGGGTCCCAGTTGCTCCCTGTTTTGGGGAAGTAATGCCACCTCCTAGCCTAAGATACTGGTTGGGTTAGAGCTCCTGAGATCCCTTCTTCCTCTGGGTTCCGTGAGGTTGGGTGCAGAGCTGACTCCTGGGTTCTACCAAGTTCCCAGGCCCAGACTGGAAGGAGCCCGCGCTCCCGGCCAGGAGTGAATTCCTGGGTCCCAGTGGGTCCCGGTTGCTCCCTGTTTGGGGCAAGTAATGCCACCTCCTAGCCTAAGATACTGGTTGGCAAGTACCTTGGGTTGCTGGTGCTTGTGTTCTTGCGCTTGCCTTTTGCCATCTGGATCACCTTTGTGCTATCTGTGCTGTCTCTCCTATCTCTGGGGCCTGTCTTTCCTATTATCTAGGTTGTGTCAGAACTGTTTGGGATGGGTTTTGCTGCTGGGGTTAGAGCTGAGGCTCAAGATGTGCTCTGTGCTCAGGTGGAAACCGGAAGGGGCCCGGCCTCCGGGTCAGGAGTGGATTCCTGGGTCCCAGTGGGTCCCGTTTGCTCCCTGATTGGGGGCAAGAATTGTCACCTCCTAGCCTAAGATACTGCTTGAGTTAGAGCTACTGAGAGCCCCCACTTCCTCTGGGTTCTGTGAGATTGGGTGCAGGGCTGACTCCCGGGATCTGCTTGGACTCAGACTGGAAGGAACCCGTGCCCCCGGCCAGGAGTGAGTTCTTGGGTCCCAGTGGGTCCCGGTTGATCCCTGTTTGGGGGCATGTATTGCCACCTCCTAGCCTAAGATACTGCTTGAGTTGGAGCTACTGAGAGCCCCCACTTCCTCTGGGTTCTGTGACATTGAGTGCAGAGCTGACTCCCCTGGATCTGCTGAGTGCTTGGGCCCAGACCAGAAGGAACCTGCGCTCTGGGCCAGGAGTGAATTCCTGGATCCCAGTGGGTCCCGGTTGCTCCCTGTTTGGGGGCAAGTATTGCCACCTCCTAGCCTAAGATACTGCTTGGCAGAGAGGTCCTGAGAGTCCCGCTTCCTCTGGATTCTGTGAGATTGGGTGCAGAGCTGCCTCCCGGGATCTGCGTGTGCTCGGGCCCAGACCAGATGGAGTCCCTGCTCCCGGCCATGAGGGAATTCCTGGGTCCCAGTGGGTCCCAGTTACTCCCTGTTTGGGGCAAGTGTTGCTTTTTCCTTACCTGGGATGCTGCCTGAGTTAAAGCTTCTGGGAGTCCCTCTTTCTCTTGGTTTTCTGGGGTTGGGTATGGAGCTGCTATATTGTAACTTCTTATTCTGACACATCTTACTCTTCATTCAGAACCCCAGTTGCTGTGCTGGATACCTGTCACTGTGTCCTTTGTGCACCAGTCTGTCAGTTACTGATAGGTGGTTGATTTTAGGCTTTTCATATGTCTTGTTCTCAAAGCTTTTGACTGTCTGTTACTCTTGTCTTACATTCAATTAGTTTTGCATATGAATGAACAGTTGGAATGTTAGTGTTACTCTTGACCATAAAAGATGTGATCCTTATTATCCTGAAAGATTTCATCATATTTACACAAAAATTTAGGGATTCATAAGAAATAACGAAATCATGGGCACTCATATTTTTGGGAGTAACTATTGAAAACCTATGAGAAGATCAAGGAAATATTTGAACTAGCTGATGTCAGGGTGTGGAGTGACTCTGCCTTGTGGGAGCCTTTTTAGCTACCTGTTAGCCTTAAAAATAGATTACTTCACATGTATATTAGGTCATGTGTCAATAGTTTTCCAAGGTAGGCCTTAAATTCCTGGGCTTAAGCAGTCTTCCTTCCAGTTTTCTGAGACTACAACTGAATACTGAGTCCTTTTAAAGCCCAGTTTTAAAGTATCCTCTCCACTTTAGGTAGTAAAGAAAGCTTTCATTGTTTTTCTAAGCCCCAGGTTGTGTTCAGAGCCATTTTATTTTAGCCTTGTGGAAAATTCTATTACAAACTAGACTTATTGGAAAGTACTGTCCAGTTAAAGCAAGCATTTCATACTCTTCCCTCCCATCAGCATCCTGGGAAATTAAAATTGTCTGTCTGTGTGTCTCTATGTACAGAGGAATGCATTTATTTATCTATGTCTATATGTCTATCTATATATTGATACATTCATCTTATCTTTCTATCAATCTCTATGTATCTATCATATCTATCTTTATCTATCTACACCTACATCCACAGGCATACACCTATATATACATTTCTCTCTCTCTCTCTCTCTCTCTTTCTCTCTCTCTCTCTTTCTCTCTCTCTCTTCCTCTCTCTCTCTCTCTCTCTCTCACACACACACACACAAATTCATTCTCCCACGCACCCATCCACTCACCCACTTACCCATCCATCCATCGTCCATATTAATTTGTACACCTTCACGCGTACATACATACATACATACATACATAGATTCTTAGAATGTTTTCATGGTTCTGGATTGATAGACAACCCCCTGGCTATTTTCCTTCTCATATTTGACCATCATCTTGTTGTGCTTATGAATTTGGGGATTATAGGCCCAACATGCCTTGATGAATATTTCTGTTACATTTCCCTATCTTTGTAGGCTGTTGTTGGGCTTCACACTTCTTGGGCTGTTTTTGAGGTACAGATATATATGGAGGGGGAATAAAACAAGGTACATTTATGCATCCTTGTTCGGTAGACTTCCATCTGACTTCATTTGTTTGGGTGACAGCTTTGGCTGAAACTGTCCTGTTTTATCTTTCAAGAAAACTGTATATAGGATGCTGAACTTCCTGATAAATATTGTACATCAGCAGTAATTTTGTATAAGCACCCCAGATCACAAACTTGCCTGTCTTCTCTAACTACTTCTCCCCTTGTCGTCTCTCTCTCAGGAGCCTGCCACTGGAGCACAACCTGCTGGTTTTGGACAACTGTTTGCTGGACAGGGACCCCCTAGTACAGGAGGAAGGGTAATTATGGACCTCATACACTGGAGCCTAAG
>NW_021604661.1:1996317-1999462 GCF_004785775.1 Grammomys surdaster | reverse complement strand
ACAAAGAGAACAATAAAAGGAATCTGTGAAACAAAGAGATGGTTCTTCTCTCTCTGCTCACCATTATTAGTAGATGTTCCCATTAACATTTCCCTTCATGAACTACATGGACTCTTACCCACAAGGAAAGCAAAAGTCATTCCCTTTTTTGACACATTCTACCCTTTTCATTGTAGGAACCTCATTGAAACCCTATCTCACATGTGCCTGTGGCATCACCATCACCAAGTCAGTATGTGTTAACCCTACTGCTTTCTTCTGGTGCAAAGACACAACAGGTGCCTGTAATAATCTCCTTTCCCAAGGCACCTGAACCTTGGAGTTAATTGCTTCCAAAGGTTAACTCTATGAACCTGTAGAACTTGCATTGCAGATGGGAGGAACCCAATAGAATAGAGATATCTTCATCCCTTTGCTCACTGGAGTGGCACTTGCTATCTGACAGTGTGCTATAGGAACTGCTGGAGCAGCCTTTGTCCAAACACAACATCTGGCTGTGACTTCCAGGCCAGGCTTGACCAGGCAATGTCCTCCACTGCAGACAGCCTTGAGTCTCTCCAAGGCCAGATAACCTCCTTAGCAGGAGTTGTTCTCAAATTCTGGGTGGAGAGGACTTGACTTACTTGTGTCAGTTCCAACCTTGAGCAGGGTTTTTTCTAGTCTAGAGCAGGTTGAATACACCTTGAGTACTTGCCACAATGGACTTTAAGGACCTAGATGGAGTCAACCACCTTGGTTGCAAGTGCAACTTCCTACAGGAACTTAGAAGAATAGAATGACTGCTGAGCTTGCTTTCCAACATAATCCAGCTGAAATAAAGATGGGTTAGCTGGGCTTCCCCTATAGAAATGCAGTGCTAAATATTAAACTTGGAGCCTTGATCAGAACCTTGTCTTGGCTTCCTGCTCACCCCTCCCGAGCCCCATCTTTTTTCATTTCCAGCCCCCTTTCAGGTAAACCCAGTTCATCCATGGCCTCTGGATAGCTACACTTACTGAATGCTGACCAGGGAGAGACTTGCATTTTGCTAGGGAAGAAATATTGCTTCTATGTCAATCAATCTGCGCTGGTAGAACAAGATGTACAAATGCTCAAAGAGCTCCAAATAAAACTCTTTGCTGTTGCTATGCTGTCAACACACCTACCCCTTGGTACTCTAACCCCTTGGTAGCCTGGCTTCTTCCCCTCCTTTACCCAGTAGTAACCATTGGAGCCTTGCTTCTTTTGGCAATTTGCCTCATTCAATTTCTAAAGCAGAAGGTGAATAGCATTCCAAAGATCTTTACTACTCAGGTCTTGGTTCAATATCAAACTGTTGCCAACATAGGAGACAGTTATTCTGATGACACTTTTCCTTTATAAAAAGAAAAGCTGGAGTTGTGAGGCAGTGAATCATGAAAATGGCCTGGCAAGTTGAGATGGATTGAAGCCCCAGGACCCAAAGGGATGGTAGGAGCTTAACTTGCTCCTGACACCAGGACCCAGTCACATAAACACAGACCACCCATAAAGAGAGAGTTGTGGTCATCAGACATGTAGGGGCAGTGCCCCCAAGCCCCTCCCCATGTAGATGAGTCATCATCTCAGACCAAGCCAAAAGGAAGCACCTGATCTCAGACTCCAACCAATCCCAGAACAGTATATAAGATCCTATCCAGAAGGAATAAAGGTGTGTGAGAATTACTCCATTATCTGAGATCATCTGCAATGTAAGGGCTCTAAAGCTTCCTGAGAAGAGAATGCTTTCTGGAAATTTTTGCTGCTAGAAGCTCTCCTGCACCTCCCTAGCTAGCCAGCCCTCTGCTGGCTCAGCTCTGTACAGCCAGTGTAACATCTAGGAGAGCCACGGCAGCAATAGCACCAGAAGAGCTGCAATGGTTGCACTTCCCCCATTCCTGCTTGTGCCCTTTCCCTTTCATTTGAATGTTCCCACCTGGCTGAGCCAGAGACCTCTATGGATAGCATTCAGGACACAGACCATCATGTGACCAAAAGGATACAAATTGGAAAGGAACAAGTCAAAGTATCATTGTCTGTAGATGATAGGATAGTATTCATAGGTAATCCCAGAAATTCTATAAGAGATATTCTATAGGTGATTGATACAATCAGCAAACTGGCTGGATACAAGATTGAGTAAGTAACTAAATGAATAAAATAAAATACTTAAGTAGCCTTCTTATATAGAAATGTCAAACAGACTGAGAAAGAATTCAGGAAAGGAGCATCCTTTACAACATCTACAAACAGAACAGAATGTCTTGGGATAACCCTAATCTAGCAAATGAAAGATTAACATGACAAAAACTTCAAGTCTATGAAAATAGAAATTAAAGAAGACATCAAAAGATGGAAAGATCTCCCATACTCATAGATTTAAAACAGGATTACCAAAGCAAATATGACCATTTCACCAAAAGCAATCTACACATTCAATGCAATTTCCTCAAAACCTAACAACATTCAACTTCATACACTCATACACACACACACACACACACACACACACACACTCTCTCTCTCTCTCTCTCTATATATATATATATATATATATATATGTTTTAAAAAGTAGAAGAACATTTGGAATTATCATCATTGCAATCTTCTTCAAAGGTGAAATATAATTCTTTACAGACAAAAAAAAGAAAAACATTCAAATTCATACACACACAACACACATATACATATTTATAATTATCTAGATCTCAAATTATCTCCATTGCTGATTTGAAGCTGTACCATAGATAAAGCATTAAAAACTCCATGGTATTGGCATAAAAACAGACAGACACATTGATCAATGGAATAGAAACAGAGACACAGTTACAGAAGTGTTGAATGTTCTTTGTTATCAGAGAACTACAAATCAAAATTACTCTGAGATTCCACCTTCCACTTGTCAGAATGGCTAAGATAAAAAAAAAAAAAAGACCTCAAGTGACAGCAAACATGGTGAGGATATGAATCAACAAGACCACCCCTCCATTATTGGTAGGAGTGCAAACTTGTACAACCACTATGGAAATCAATATGGAGGTTTCCTGGAAAATTGAATCCCTATGTTCTAATCTTTTTGATAACAAGGTACTCTGCAGAGAAGAGAGAGAGAGAGAGAGAGAGAGAGAGAGAGAGAGAGAGAGAGAGA
>NW_021604661.1:1977713-1996307 GCF_004785775.1 Grammomys surdaster | reverse complement strand
AGAGAGAGAGAGAGAGAGAGAGAGAGAGAGAGAGAGAGAGAGAGAGAGACAGAGAGAGACAGAGAGACAGAGAGACAGAGACAGAAAGAAACCCAGCCACAGACCTAAGGACCTACCACCTCTACTTCCTGCAGAATATGCTGGGGCAACGGTGGTGTGGAAATTATGAGAGTACACAACCATTGTCTCATTTGACTTCAGGCCGATTCCATGAGAAAGATCCCATATCCAATGCCATTAGGGTAAGATTGATCCAGAGAGTAGACAGCTTAAAGACCTAGGGGAAAACCAGTAATATTGGTCTTTAAACAACAACATCATCAACAAGAACACATCAGTGACTCATAGTGTTATTCTGTTAAACTCATAGACAAGTGCCTTACCTAGTCAGCACCAGAGAGGCTTCCTCCAGCAGCACATTCACAGAAACCAACAGCCAGACCTTACAGGCAGAGAGTCTAAGTTGGATATCTCCTCAAATTTCACACCCTCAGTACTCAGGGAATCCCACGGAAGTTGAGACAGAAAGATTATAAGAGCCAGAGGGGATGGAGGACACCAGGACTACATGGCCCCATGAATCAACTAAGAAAGATGCATATTAGCTCACTGTGACCGAAGCAGCACACATGAGGCCTACATGAGTCTACACCAGGTCCTCTGTTTATATGCTATAGGTATTATGTTAGTATTATTATGAGAATCCCAAATGTGAGAATGAGTTGGACGCTGATGCTCGTGCCTGCTTTTAGGAATCTTTTCCTCCTGTTGGACAACCTTGTCTAGTCTTAATGTGATGATTTATGTTTATCTTATTATTCTTTATGTTGTCATATTTGGTTGTTATCTCTTAGAAGCAGGGTTTGTATTGTTGTTGTTGTTTGGTTTTTTTGTTTGGTTTTTTTGTGTTAACGAGAGGAAGAGAGCAATAGATACAGAGTGAAAGAAGACCTGGGAAGAGTAGAAGGAGGGAAAATTAAAACCCAGATATGTTTTATGAAAACAAAATCTATCATGAATGATAGAAAGCAAAAGAAAGGCAGAGACCTAAAGATAGTGATGCTTGGAATGAATTAGGCACTGAATCAAGAGAATAGGAGTTTTAAATAACCTGTCCTTTCAATTGTGTGTGTTTGTGTGTGTGTGTGTGTGTGTGTGTGTGTGTGTGTAGGTGATCCTATCTTTCTGTAAGTATTGTGCCCACAGAGGACAAAAGAGGGCATGGGATATCTCAGAGCTAGTGGTATTCTAGACAGTTGTAAGGGGCCCGATGGGACTTTCAGGAACCAGACTCTAGCCCTCTGAAAATGCAACACATGTTGCTCTCAACCTCCAGGCTCTTTGCATTGTCCTATGCTCACAGGACTTCCTGGGCATCCTTGGTGATTCTTTGCCATTATGCCAGGTAACCCTGATATCCTTAAGGATTGGCCTGACAAAAAGTGGTGCAAGCTTTGTGAATGGTTCACAGGTCTCAAAATGTCCCAAAATTAGATGAGGATCACTTGGATGTTGAAGGGCTTTCTCCCACATAGGTGCAGCTGAATGGAATCCCTCTAATGGACAAATGATCAGAGAGTGTCACAGGATCCTTCTCCAATCTTTTCTCCTTCAGTTGCCAGATTACCAGTGGAACTTCCTCTCAAGTCTGGCTGCAGTCTGGCCCAATTGAAGTGTGACCATCACGAGCCCAGGTGCATGCTGAAGGCCAGGCATGGGACCCTTCCTCATGTGTGCAGCAAACACTTAACATGTCTTAGACAGCTGGATGGTTAAAATCCATGAGCTCTGGGGATCCACTGGGGAAGGTGGAGAGATCATAGCATGGATTCTAATTGGAACATGTCAATCACAGGGGACAGCATGTGTGCCTGGAGTATGTGCCTGGAGTATCTGTACACCTGGCACAGTGGAGCATGTATTCGTGAGGCTGGTAGGATTTAAGTCTTTCCCAAGTTCTTCATTTTTCTGACCAAATTTGTGAATGAGTGTGTTTATCCATGTAGGAGGGAAACCAGGAAGAGAGTTGGAGGTGAGGGAAGAAAGATTATTGGAGACCAGAAATTAATGGGAAAGGTCTTTTTGAGCAATGGGGACATGTATGTCAGTGAACTTGGATACTCTGGGTGCACTAAGAATGAGTCATCAAGGATGACCTCTGGGCCAACCACTAGGGCAGAGTGGTGTGTCTGGGAGAGAACTGGGGAGGTGAGTATTGAATCCCTCACTCAATCATGAGTCAGATTCCAAGGCTATGGATGTGTGAAGATGAGAAATCTCACAGTTACATTGAAAATTTCCACAAAGGAAGTGGAGTTGTAAGACATAATTATAGGCCAGTGGGTTACTAGAAGGTGAATGATTTGGAGATTTGGAGCAGGTATAAAGGAAAAACTTTAAAGAGCAAATAGTTGTTTTTGTTTTGTTCAGATTCTGAGCATCAAATTGGGAACACTTTACAGAGTAGGGTTAGAATCCATAGAGGCTGGGCAAACCAAATGACTCCTAACAAGTTCAATATACTTGCCCTGAAGGTTGTTGTCAGGGTACAGAATCTCCCTGTGTAGCAGAGGTGAGAGCCAGTCTCAATACATAGATTACTAAAAAACTACATCTTTTGGGGGGTTATTAATAAAAGGAGGACCCTCTCAGCCACAGGTGACATAGTAGGGAATGGGGACACAGGAGCTAGGAGAAGAGGAAAATCTTGGGTCTCTTGCATCAGGAAGCCTGGCTGGGGAGAGAAGGAGTCACAAAACCAAACATCCTCAGCCATGCATTCTGGTCCTGAATGGCAGCAAGAGGAAAAAGGGGGATAGAGAGAGAGACAAGAGGAGAGAGAGACTTCTGAGGATACATGTCTTTTGCCCCAGATGAGCTGTCATTGCCCTTATAATCAGGGTAGCTCCCAGGAAAAAGAGCAGCTTGTTACACTGGGGGATTCTGGTGGATTTTCCTTTTTTACCAATGCCTTCAGGCTCCAGCAAAGTGTCACATTGATCAGAGTCTGTCCTTTAACAATGGGAAGTAGTTCTATGAACAAAGGGTCAAAAGGAACTCCCCATCTTCGTCATGAGGTACAATGACGATGATCTGGATTGTTGGATCTTAAAAGATCAGTTGTCCTTCCTGAAACTGACCACTTGGGAAGAGATGCCAGGAGTCCTTAGCAATGAGTCCATAATTGTTTAAATAAGATCTCAGAAGTCAATATTCAACACATAGGTGATCACCGTGGTTGAGCATATTACCATAACACTCGAAGGATGCAACTGTTGTCTTCTGAGTAGCCTCAGCAGGAGTTGGTGAGATGTTTAGAGGTGGAGTCATAGGGAAGTTGTGAAGTTCAGTCCATCTGCCCTTCAGAGGCCATTTATGGGTGTCTGTGTTGTTTTTGTATGTGTCCTTTGTGAGTAGATGCATGTCTGAAAGGGGGCAAGATATATACCCACAAGAAAATGTGTTTTGCATCAAGTGCCACATATACTTCAGGAGTTGGCCACTTTGTAGAGACAGCCTTTTTCTTACATGTGAAACTAATGATTAGCCTGGGCTTGCTGGCGTGTGATCCCACCAGATCCACCCGCCAGTTAGGGCATCACTGGATCTAGGATTCTGAGGGCAAGCCACCAGGCCTGGCTTTCCACCATGAACTCACTCACTCCTGTTCATGCTGTAAACACCTCCAATGTCTGAGCTAACTCCCCAGATCCTTTTCAATGGCATTGCATAGATCTTGCTTGAGCCTGCAACAGGTCTGTCCTTCTGTCTGAACTACTGACAGCTCATCCATACAGGTGTCTTTGGATGTCCATCTGTATCGGTCAATCAATCAATCAATCAATCAATCGATAAATAAATAAAAGACAGCACAAAAGGATCTTGAAGGGTTAAAACAAAACAAAATTAATAGCAACAAATTTAGGAGAATGTGGAAGGTTTAGGATCTGGAAAGAGTTGGGGGTGAATGTGATAAAAAGACATTGTATGAAAATCTCAGACAACCAAAAAGAGAGGATTTTCAAGTATTTGACAGAGCTCATGATCCCCTCAGCTTCTAACTCATTTTGTACCTCAACTGAGTATGCTGTGCCTTGTCCTGTGCATTTGTATAATTTCTGCAGCTATACTGCTTGGGCCTGGAGCCTCTACCTGTGACCTAAATATGCCTTTGGATGAGTTATGTCAAGTGTAGCCATTCATTCCTAAATCCAGAGTTTTCCTTTAGAATGAAAGTCAGCATCCAGTGGGTGTTAATGCCAGGGTGTTAGCAGTCAGAGTATGTGTCTTCTATCCAGAGGGCAAAGCTTTGCCACTGATGCTCATTGAGCAGAAGAGTTCTAGGTAACAGTACTCCTGAAAATTGGAGATTAGGGCCTGGCAGGGTTGTCACTGTACATGTCACCATGTCTTTCAACGACTTGATTTCAGTTCCTGGAACCCATGTGGTTTGTAGAGAGACCAGACATCCTGTGTTGGCCTCTACTATTCAGATATGTGTCTCAAGTCATGGCATGTGTAAACACTCAAATGCACACAGTTTTGAAATGTAAGAAAAAACATCAGAAAAATTGGAAATTGTGTCTTGAAAGCACCAGACACCATGCCCAGGTTCCCAAGGGCTCAGGAATATAAGGAAAGCAGTTTGGAGAGTGCTGCTTGCTTACTGAATACATTTCCCCAGCCAAGCATGGAGGCAGCAAAGGACAAGGAATTAAAATGGCCTCACAAGTAGACAAAGAACCCAGGAACTCCTTGCTGGTGTCCCTTTTCTTCCAATGTACATGTACTTTATTCTCAAGTCCAATGCCCCACCTTGTATCCTATCAATTGACTCTACTGAAAGAAACAATATGTTTCATGCTCCTCAAAATCAAGAGAGCCAGAGCTAACAATAGTTGGTTGAGTTTCTTTCTTTACCTTAAAGCTGTTTTCTTCCTTCTCCCTGCTATTTGGAAGGAGCCAGCTACACACTAGATAGTCCCATGGGACATGACTGCCCTTTCCATAAGCTTGCCACTAACTATCCCTAGAAGAGTTGTCCCAGTAGCTGCTGGGAAAAGGTTCCCATTGTGCAAGCAGCAGTTCCATTTGGTCAGTTTCTGTGTGAGCTCAGAAAGCCATTAATATTACAGGACATGCATGGGTCTCAGGATTCACTGTCAGACTAGAAGATTGCGTATCACAGAAGCAGGGGAGGCCTTTTGAAGGCCTTACAGTACTATTTCTTACTTTGTCCTTTCTTCTGGTATCCTTGGTTTTGGCCCCTAATGCCTTGGTTGCCCTGAAGCCTTACAGAATGACCACTGACTCCTGGCATGAGAAGTTTTCCCTCCAAAAGTTTCATCCATTCATTATGTACCCAAACCTCATGAAGAGAGAAACTGTAGTAGAGTCTGAAGTCTGTTAAGCAATCTCAGAAACCCTACCGCAGCATCACCATTTGCAAGTAGATCAAACCTCAGACCAGTTGCAGTATGGCCATAGTGAATGGAAATGATGAGGGCCACCATCCAGGGGCAAGAAAGCTGTAATCCCATGAGAATGCTTTTTGCAAGAATGTCATCAAGGTCTGTTGTCCCTTCCTGAACAGTCCTCAGTTCTCCCTGTGCCCTGTGCTGCATGTACACAGCAAAACGGTATGTGCTATGCGGATTTCCTACAAATGGGATAATTGCAGGGAAAGATTAGTGTCTGTGGGAATAGCACCCATTGACTGGACTGGCCCATGAATGTTTGCATTAAAGACAAGGTCATCATGAGGAATGGAGTTGAGAATGATGGGGAACAGGGACGTTAGAGGGGACTGGGAAGAGAGGAGGGAAGGGAAGCTGCAATCAGGATGTAAAGTAAAAAAAATAACAATAATAATAATTACAAAAACACTAAGGTAGGAATCTACACAGGATGAGAGCTGATGTTACCTCTGGCCTTTACAGGCACACTCCCAGATGGGTTCTCACAATCATACACAGAGAAAACATATACTAAAATAATACACCACAAAATAATGACAATAAACCAAGATAGAATTTCCATGCGGCTGCCATATGGAATGGTATATGTTCCAATTTTTATTTCTTCATTTTAAAAATGAAACTCAAACTAGATGAACAGTGATTTGCTTTTCTAGGACTTCTGGATGACAAAAAAACAAATGAGTTCCAATTTGAATCTGCAACAATACATCAAACTGTCAAGAGTTTTATGGCATTTTGTATCTGCTAACATTTTTTGGTCTCAAAGGAAATAGATACAAACAATTTTAAATATTTTGGTATTTTGCAATTACTTCTGCAATGATTAGGTA
Source organism: Grammomys surdaster (assembly GCF_004785775.1). Classification (NCBI taxonomy): domain Eukaryota; kingdom Metazoa; phylum Chordata; class Mammalia; order Rodentia; family Muridae; genus Grammomys; species Grammomys surdaster. Next base: position 1,989,997 of record NW_021604661.1, on the reverse strand, counting down.
CTAATTATAAACATAGTGTACAAAAATAAATTTTGTTTATAAGATATTATAAAAAAAAAAGAAAAGAAAGAAAGAACGGAAACAGAGGTGGTGTGGTGGCTCTAGCCATCAACCCCGACATCCAGGAGGCATAGGCAGGGAGATCACTGTGAATTTCTTCCAGGCTGATGTACGCTGTAAATTCCAGGATCACCACATCTGCATGGTAGACAAGTCCTGCCTCAAAATACCAAACAAACAAACAAACAAACAAACAAACAAAACAAAGAAAAACCAGTGGAGAGTGAAGGCAGAATGCCTGGGGTCTCCTATCTCATCCGACTACCTTTCACATTTATTAAGCATGTTCCAACTTGCTTTCTCTCTTAGCTTAATAGTCACACTTGGTCATGTATCCCTGTGTTGCTATACTCACTTGGTCATTTATCCCCATGTTGATATTCATACTTGGTCACTTATCCCCGTGCTGAGATTCACACTTGGTCATGTATCACTGTTTTGTTATTCTCACTTGATCATGTTGTTCTCACTTGATCATGTCTACCCATGTTGATGTTCACACTTGTTTATGAATCCCTGTGTTGCTATTTATTCTTGGTCATGTATCCCCATTTTGATATTCACACTTGGTCATGTATCCCCATATTGCTATTCATATTTGTTCATCTACACCTGTGTTGATATTCACACTTGATCATGTATCCCCTTATTGATATTCACCCTGGATCATAAATATGATAGTCACACTTCATCATGTATCCCCGTGTGTTGATATTCACACTTGGTCATATATCCCTGTGTTGATATTCTCACTTGGTCATGTATCCCCATGTTGATAGTCACACTTGGTCATGTGTCCCTGGGTTGATATTTATACTTAGTCATGTATCCTGTGACAGTTCCATAATCAGGGCATTGCTGTTGGTTTATCTACATGAGACAGGTGAAAGTGGTGGGATTTAGCACATGGTAGAGGACATACAGGATGCTATGACATGACCTCATCATGTCCTTTTCAGGCATGTATAGTGTCTGTTCATCAAGGTCAACATTTTCACCTGATTCAGTATGTTACCTTGACAGCAACCAACTCCATTTGTATACTCATTTCTTAATTTTGTGGACAACAAAACATGAATGACCATTATAATCCCAAGGTCTACATTGAGATTCTGCTTGGCAGATTTAGTTCACCCAATCATGTCAAATCTCAGGGCACAAGTATTGAGGATTTTATGTGGGACACATCTTAGCAAGCTTAACCAACATATACCCCACCATAACCAGTGACCTGGTTTGTCATTGTAAAACAGATATAACCATTGTCAGGTGTCAAACACAGTGAGGTAATCCAGTACATACATATACATACATACATACATACATACATACATACATACATACATACATGTGTGTGTATATATATATATATACATATATATGTATGTATATATATATATATATATATACACACACACACACACATATGAGCTTTCTGTTTCGTTTCGTTTGGTTTTTTGTCAAGCTCATTTAACTTGGCATTACAACATGAGATAATACATGATGTTTGAAATGTCACAATTTCCTCTGCTTTCTGTCTTAGTGTGTGTGTGTATGTGTGTGTGTGTGTGTGTGTGTGTGCCGTTCTCCAATCTTCAGGATCTCTTTGTCCACCCATCAGATCACAGACACTGAGGAACACTCCATTTCAACATGTTTATCAAAGTGCCCTGCACACAGGCAACAGGGCTACCTGTACAGAAGGAATAGCATTTGTGGCCAGGGTCAGTGCTTCTTCAAAGTCTCCACCACCATGAGGAAACAGACTAAGCAATATGCATACTCTCACTCAAAATCCAATGACTCCTGCAGGTAGTGGCCAGAGTCTATGTCCTCATCCTCTGTGAATTTGTTTCACATAAGCAGGCCCAGAGGATCTTCTGTAAACTGCGAATATTGAAGAGGCTCTGAAACTGAGCATGCTCAAACTTACAATCTAGGCCTGGATCCTGCAGAATGAAGCTGGTCATATGACAGTCTCCATGTGTTCTGGCTTTTGCTACTTGTAACCTAGGCAACCAACCACACTCTATCCTGTCAGGAAGAGTTTGTTCTCCCAGGTTATTGATTGCACAGTGGTTTTTGAATAAGATTAACAACCTATATCTCTGCCACTGCCTCCTTCCCAGGATTCTCAGGGGGCCACAGGCTCAGTCACATTTATGGCACACGAATCTCCAACCTCTCCTGAGACAAAATCAGATGCAGTGAGAAAATATATCTCTATTTCCAAAGGGATGTGAGAGGTTGGCAAGATACAGTCCTAGAGGTAAATTAGGTTGCATTGATGAAAGGTATTCTAATAGCATCACCATGACAACAGTCAAGGCATAATTAGAATCCCTCTTGTAGCACCAGCTTTTAAAGGTGCTTGCTGCAGTGTTGAAAGCAGCAGAGCAACACACCTAAGGTACTGAAAAGTGCTCATGAACATGCTGCCTGCTACCTTGTGAATGTGAGACTCACACCCTGATCTTCTCATACAGGCAACACCTCTCCAAAGAGTGTGAGGCCAGAAATGGAGCACACTGGGTTGGGGGCTTCACTACTCAGAAAGAGGAATGGTAGAATGTGAAAGTCAAATGTGATTAATTAAAACTGTTCGACTCATGCGTGGGAATCCAGGGGGGCAGCTAAAATGTCTGCCATAAAGGCCTGATTCCCAGCCCTCATTCAAAGCCAGGACTGGAAGGGCACACCCATAATCCTACTCCTGCTAGGCAGAGAACAGAGGAATTCTGGGACTAGTACTCCATCAGATGAAGCCAAACTGGTCCATCTTAGAAAACACGAATCTGTACACACACGATGGGAAGCAACAGAAGAACACACACAGGGTCAACCTCGGAACTCTACCCATACTGCCTACACTGGTACACATGCATGCAGGCACACACTCATACAGAGCACATAGAATAGTTTAGCTCAACCCCCTGGAAGAGGATTAAGAAATGCAATAAAGGGAGTAAAGATGAGTAGTCAGTAATTATGGTCAAATGAGATTCTCAACCATGCTCCTGTAACCAGGGGTTGTGGAGTAGTAAAAAGGGCTGCTTCATCCATTAAGAGGATCACTGTTAGGGTGAGCAAGGAGCAAAGGTGAGGGCTCCCAAGCCACTCCAGTGACTGGGACAGAGTTCTTGGCCAAGATGTTACTGTTCTTATCCACTGTAGGATCAACTTCTCTGGGGGGTGTGATATTTAGGCTAGCACCTGAGCCTGAGCCAACATGATAAAGTTCCTGTATCCGCAACAGGAGATCCTCTTGTTAGAAGTAGCCCTCTTGAGTATCCAACAAGGTAGACCTTAGGCCTATGGTTCCATGACCATCCTCCTAAGCTGTCATCTAACTCTGAAACTTTCCTGTCACGTACTCTGAAGAGGGGCAGGTAGGGATGCTGAATGCAGAGAGGATATCAGGAAGACCACCAGGTAGCTAAAGTATCAAGTAGGGGAAGATGTCACAGGAGGAAAACATGACACTGCTTCAGAGAGGGACTGTTGGAAGAAACAAAGATAAGCAATTCTGTTTCAAAAGGAGAATTCATGAAAAGTGACCAGGCAAACTTAAGTGCAATGGAAATTTAACTCATCACAGTCAGTAGCATGGCTCAGACAATGTGTTACAAAACTCACAATGTGTAACACAAATCAGCTGTCTCCAGAAGTAGAGGAGAGATCTCTACTCGGTTTCTTTAAGTCTCACAATCTCTGACAGGACCACACTAGGACATCCCACTTCACACAAACAGCAGGAGGCAGGCACTCACAGAAGAAAGCCTGCTTTCACAGCTGGGACAGGGGATTTCATGCCATCTGGTACAATTAGAGGACAGTGCATCCTTGAAAGAAAGCAAATAAATTCCATGTCAGGAAATTTAAAATACACATGTGTATACCCTGACAGACCCCTCAGGTCAGAGAGAGATTAGGTGGTGCCTTATACAGAGCATGCAGGTCAGGAGGCATGTGAGGATGAAGGATGACAAACAGTACAGTCAGTGACATGTCTCACAGATGCTCCCGTTACCTAGTACACAAGAGGCTATGCTTCTCATGGCCAAATGGCCAGGGAGACGGGTTATCCCACTAGCATGCCTTCACCCACACAGTTATTAAGACATCCAATAATGGCTAGCAGGAATGGGTTTCTCGGCCTCCTTCAGCCCCCCTTCAGAAGCTATATAGTGTGTGCTGCTTCTGAGCTATGGTGAGCAGCTGCCCCTGGATTTCAATTGAGTCCACTCAGAAGCAACAAAATGAGCGTGGAGGGGAAGAGCATGTTCCATTTAAGCACACATGGCTATAAGGGTCCCACTGCAGAATGGTTGCCATGCAGCAAACTGGAACAATGGCCAAGTCTACAGTTGACCAAGGCCATCCTGAGCACATGGCAAGTAAAAACACTGTCCCTTTTGTCAATTCACATAGGGGTGAATTTCTGCACTCTCAGCTAATCTTTTGAATGATCAGGGAATTTACCAGCTACAAAAACATAATAATAATAAACAATGAAAACAAACCAAAAAAGGCACACACAAATCACCAATACGACCACTAATAGACTCGTTTAGAGCACTTCCCACTGCTGGCCATTGACCACTAAGGGAACACTTGAGGGACGACTGCACAGCCACCCGCAGCTTCTAGTCAATAATATGTGTATATCCAGGCCATAATTATACATAGTGCCATTACGGAAAAAGATGGGACTTGTAAGTCCCTACAAACATTCACCATGTATCACCAACTTCTGAGGCCATAATGATATCCTCCAAACCTTTCTCCAGTACAGTCCTTATCTAATCCCTAGACTGTCGATGCTGCTCCCAGTAGGCATACTGGAACTGCTAATCTCTTTGCCTCCTTGTCTAAATGAAACTATGGCTTTCCTGACCTACCCAAGTGTCTTTAAATAGTTTTATGAATGACATGAAGTGCCAGAGGGTAGGAGTGGGGGGAGGGATGACACAAAGTTATGCAATCCCAAGTCACCTTCTGCTACAACCATAATTGAGTGAACACATGGGAAATTTCTCCAGAGACCCACCATTTGGTGTGGCTAAGGAAGACAACTTCTCTTCTTCCATGTAAGTTCACACTCCTGGATATTTTACCCACTACAGGACATTGGGTTGCTGTCTTATGCCTGCATTCCCTGGCTTCAGTTTTTGGAAGCTGCAAGTGAATCTCTCTCTCCTACCCAGGACATATATCACAATATATGTAGTAACCCTTCTCATGGGGGCACTCAATAAACTGACATCAAGAAGACATGTGGATGTACGTCTTCTCTATATATATAAATATATATGCATATATATACATATGGTGTTGATTCCTTATAACAAGAAGTTGGAGGGGATGATGAGCTCTAAGAAAAATCAGTGAAAACTCTGTGTATGAATCACATCACACACATTTGGGGATCACTGGTACCCAGTTTTCTTCTGTATAGGCTAACACGCAGCACCACATCCAAAAAGGCATGCTAAAAGACAGGCAGGATAGTTAAGATCTTTCCAAGGACAATTCCCATCATAGCACAAGTGTTGGGACTCATCCACTGGCAGTGGACTGCCTTGACCTCAGAGGAGACCACGCCTCTGAGACTGCAATGCAGCACCTTCTAAATGTGTTTTCACATCTATCCTCTAGGGGCCAGCACCTCAGCCTTCTTACATCCTCTACTTGAGCATCCTCTGGAACATCTTCAGGCTTTCCTGCTGCCTCTCCAGCTGGCACATGTCCTCTGGCTCCTGCTGCTGCCGAGGGCCCTCTGGCAAGGGGCCGGGTCTGTTGGCTCCCAGGCTGAGGGTGAGGCCATTGAGCCCTTGCACCAGCATTTCCCAGGAGGGAGGGTTGGGGGCTGCGTTCCTCTGCCCACTCATCCCAGAAATATTCTGCACGTGGCCCTGGCATCGAAGCTGATTCTGAGCTTTGTCACCTGAGGGAAAGCCTCTGACATCCCTTTCAAGCAGGTAAGGTGCCATGTGATCCCGGTGCCAGCGTCTCGAGTGCCTCAGGAAGACTCTCTTCCTCTGAGGAATGCCCTGCTTCTCCCAGTACTGCTGCCACAAGGCCTTCTTCTCTCGGGCCTGCTGATGGAACAGCCCCTCTGACAGAGGAGCTGGGACACCTGAACTAGGGCTGGGGCTGACGCTCAGGATGCTGAGGCCCATGCTTAGCTTTTCTGAAGAGGAAGGCTGAGGGGCTGCCGAGGTCTCTTGGGAGTTCATCACAGTGGCTATGCGGGAGGGCACAGAAATTGACATTGGATCCCATTTCTGCAGTGGATCCATGGGGGTCTAGTCTGAGCTGGAGGCCACACTGAGCCCTGGTTCCAGGAGGAAACGTGAAAGTGGAGGCTTGTGGAATAACTAGGCGAGAGCGAGGAGGAGTGTGTGCAGCCAGGAAAATCCAGACTGTAACAAGAGGTGAGAAGAGAAGAAAGAAAACTCATGATTATTCATCTCACTTTGTCTGTCCCTCATCTTCAAAGTGGGGGCACCTCCCAGGCTTCCACTGAGGGTTACATGACATCTCATGTAACCAGATACATGTCCAGAGAGCTTAGGATAGGGCAGTGTACATAACAGCATCTCTGGCACAGCTGTGGTATTCTTTCTCTTGTCTGACAGCTCATGAGGAAGGTATCATGACAGCTCATGAGGAAGGTATCATCACATGGAGAATCGCATTGATTCTCGCCTCTCTATCCCCCAACTCTCAAAAGCAACTCTATTGCAATGTATGGACAGTGGTAGCCATTCTTCATCATGGTGCTTGCATATATCTATCTGTAGGGCAGGATTGTATGGGCTTACCAGGAACTGTACCCCAGGAGCTCGCGTCCATCTCTAACTTTTCACCTTACTGATCATTGGCTGGCATGCAGTCCTAGAATCTGCTCGGTTACCTGTGTGAACACGTCCATGACATGCACAGATCATAATCAAATCTCCCTCTTTCTGATGTGCATGGATGGATCCTGGCAGACTACTTTGACTCTGAGGTGGCTCCTTCCTGTGTACCAACATGTGATCTTAGGCAAAAGCCTGAAAGTGACCAATCCCGAAATTAGTTGTTGGACAGGCATTTCCTGATATGGCACTCGGAGCTGTCTACTGGTCCTACATTTGGTATGGTATCTCCTTTACCTTGTAAGTTCCTTGACCCACCCATCAATTGGCCTGTGAAGACTATTTTGATCTTCATTTTGGCTGACATTCAATTTTGCATTCTATAGCTAAGGTTTATTGTCCGTTCAATTATGACTGCAAACTGCTTCCGCGAGGCATGTCTGAATGCTGCAAACTGCTGTGTTACCCAATGGAGTCTCCTCATCCATGGTAAAGAAAGGAAGGTGAAACACTGGGAGTAAAACAAAAGAGGGACTGAATGATCTGGGAATGGGAAGCATCAGTGAGAGAGGGCAAAGTCTGATTGTCACTCATGGATGGGAATACAGGTGTCATACCTCTGCCCACAGATAGCAGCAAGGTGGAGGTGATCAAGCAAGCACTGTCCCCATGACTCTATGTTAGCCACTGTTGACCTTTCTCCCTGAAGCAGATATGCTCAGTTTGAAGAGCAAACCGTCCCATCTGCATTTCCCTTTCTGTAAAACTAACCTTGGTTGTTTAATGTCACACTGTGCCTTCCAATCCAGAACAGATGTCAGAGCTAACACAGATCACATCCATGAAACTAGGGAGGTAAAATTCTATGACCATGGCAGATAAAAAAGAGGTCACACTGAGGTGTAGTGGCATTGCTCAGCCAACCTGCTTCCTGCATTTGTGAATTGAATTTGGAAAGACAATCACAAAACTATGCAGTCTAGGGCAGCCAGCTTCAGTAAGGCTACCTCACATTGCTTGGGCATGAGGGGAGAGCCAAAAAAAGATGCATTCCATGCATGCTAACCCATTCTTGGGGAGAATAAGGTAAGCTAGCTACTGCATGAGTGTGGAGAAACAGCTTCTAAGGAGCAGATACTGAAAAAATGACTCTAAGCAGTGCTGCAAGTCAGTTCTCAAGCATCCAAGCTCATGAGCTGGAGCCATAAAGCAAGGACAGAGGCATGGGGAGACAGAAAGAAAGAATGTAAGGAAGAGATTGTCATTGTGTCTCAGGATCAGGTAGCACAAGAACCAAACCAAGCAAACCCAGGATACCTGAGAAGGCTCCTCATGCAATGACCTTTGCACTGCCACTCACAGGAGGACATTGTGGTCCTCTGGGATAATAGTGTGGAATACAGACTTCCGGGCAAAAGAATAGTGTGGTTGAAGGGTCTGAGGTGTGGAGCAGGGTGACACAAGATGACCATAAAATGGTAGCCCTTGGCCCAGATAGATGAAGCAAACTTTTTCTGGAAAGGGTAAGGATCCGGGCATATTAGCTTTAGAGCAGTGGCCAGGCTTGTGTGGCAGCTGAGAATATCCCAGTTCTCTCCCGACAACCCTTCACTTAAAACTTGTACTTTGCACTATACATTGCAAATGGATTTTAGTCAATGTTTCTATAGATGTATTGAGTCCCACTCATCCTTCCAGAACTTGGAACAGACTAATGACCTCCAATTACTCTTTTACAAATTCAATGGCACCTTGATATCTCATGAAGCCAAAGGCTGGGAAGTGAATCTGCAGCTTGGTGGGCAAATTCTACATTGGGAGTCTAAGAGATAACTTTGTCAGGACCATGGTGCTGAGGGTGGAAAAAGGAGTAAGAGCAAACTAGAGCACCATACAGCTAATGGAGCAGTAAGATTATGGTTGAAATCTGCAAGTTGGAGAAGACTGAGATCTTCACTTGGAGACATGGCAGGAGGGGACATTAAACCATGTGGCAGAGAAGACTTCTGGGTAAGCCAGGGACTATGGGGATCTTCATGGTAGAGTTTCAGACTATGTCTTTGCCATGTCTAGATGCATGGACTCTGGGGAAATGTGCTACAATCAGTATGCAGTTCTAAGCAATCACACCTTACAATGTCCTTGGGTCCACCTGCAGAGCACTATGGGGCATACCCAAGGACCACGATATACTCATAACAGCATCATACTGCACACAGTCCCCTTCGTGACTGGATGCTGCCAGTCAATGCAAGACACTGTTCCCACTTTGGTAAATGTACCCGAGGCCACACAGAGAGCTGAGAAGTGATCAAGGTTGTGTCAAGTCCACTTCAACAGTGAGGGCAGGTAGGACACAAAGGAGACTCAAGACTGATCATGCTTAAGAAGAGTGGTGGACAAGGTCATGTCCCAGTTAGGTCACAGGGATACTACTACATCAGTCGTTGGCAAAGTGCCTGACATCGAGGCTTATGGATGTATTCAGTTTCAGTAGATGAGTAACTTACCAGCTTGTTGTCTCTGTATGCTACCTCACCAACTTGTATCTTTCTAGTAGAGGAAAGAGCCAGTCTCATGTCATACTTACATTGACTCCTGAGAGATGAATACACAGGACGTATCTTCCAATTCAACTCTGGGCATTAGAAAGGGTTTTCATTTATTTGCATATGTTTACTTTTTCCATATGGAATATGAATCTAGTACATGGTAGGAATATGCTCCCACTGGGCTATATTTCCTACCTTCTGCTTTGACTTTTCTTTTGACATAAAGGCTCAAAGCAGGGCATTGGCTGTTCTTGAACTCACTGTCTAGCTCTGGATTCGAGCTTGTGATCCAGGCTCAGCAGCCCACTGAGCTGGAATTACAGGCTTAAACCCGCAGGCCTGTGTATCATTTCTGTTTGAAGACAAGCACATGGACCTTTTTCTCTTCCAAGAGAAGAAATGAACAGTACTCTTTCTCCCAGAGGACAGCCATTGATTCTCTGCTCTTCATCTTAAGCTTCATTTACCTGGCATGCCCCATGGTGGTTTGAAAATTGACAACTAATTCTTATGTTGTCTATCCCAGGAAAACTCTGTGTTCAGAAATACAGTGACAACACATGTGGTACACACCAGCCAGTCATGATTGTACCAGTAATGGACCGCCCTCAAAGTCAAGGAGTTGTGTACTGATTATGCACCTGGTCACTATCACTATTCCTCTTAAGGAAACTTGAACAATGCAAGCCTACAGGACTGAGAATTGCATGTTGGGAAGAGTGCTTCCTTTCCACCTGCTGGTCCATGTATTTATTCCTTTCAGAAATCATGCTGACCACAGTTCTAACAAGTAGTGCCAAGATGCAGAGGAGTTAACAGTCTGTAATCAGAGTCAGCTGCCTTACTGGTGGGGCCACAAGTAACTTTAGTATACTGCTCTCATGGGAAGTGGGCATATAATGATGATGTAGAGGATGGGACAAGAGTTCAGGAAATCCTTCAACATCTAGGGTTTGATAAGAGCCCAAAGTGACCTTTGCTTCAGTCTGTTCTTTCTTGTGGTCAGGTAGATAGAGAAGGTTTTCCTGGAGGAAATGGTCTGATGAATATGTTATTCTACAACAGGTCTGATGTACAGGAAAGAAAAAAGCACAGCACAAGGACTGCAATATACATCATGTAGGTGACTCTCACACTTTTCAAGTGAAAATCACAAATAAAAACAGTGCTATCTGCCACTGCCCAAACCGAGAATTCACAAAGGATAACTGAGGAACTCTCCAGTTATGCATGTAATATGGCATTCTAGGAGAAATACACAGGCACGAAAGCAACTCGTCAGCTCCTAAGGATTGTCCAGTACTCTGTGGCTACAACATGACTACCAGACACTTTCTTCCCTAAATTCCTTCTTGCTTAGTGTCAAGTCATACTTCTTATCTGTGGCCATGAAAAGCCAAGTACATCATGGCTAGAGATGCTGAAAGGCCCCCTGTATCAAGTAGTAACTGTGTATGAAAGGCCATCAGAAGAACGGGGAATCCAGGTCAGATTTCTTGACTAGGAGATGGGGAAGGAAGGGTAGGAGAGTAGTGAGAGAAAGGGGATGGAGAAAAAGAATGGGAAGGGTGGAAACATGAGAGGGAAAAGGAGAGTGACAAGAGAGAGAGGGTGGACACAAGGTTCCTGAGGTTCTAAGGTCTATGCAATGTATTCATACTTTGTATCACTGAGTTCAAATACTGCCAAGATGCACATTGTCAATGAATGGATACTTCTAGCTTCTAGAATCAAACCTGATATGGCTCAAAAGCCAATTTGAAGTAGAGAATAAGGAGCTTGGACAAAGCGGAAAATACTGTCTTAAGTTCATCTTAGACTCCTGTCACCCTCTTGAGGACCTCATTGGACAAGTAAAGGACTGGATGCAAGGTCCACTTGCTGCCTGTAACTTGCAAAGCTCTCTCTCTCTCTTTCTCATCATCTCCCTCTCCCCTTCTCCCTCTCCCTCTCCCCCTCCCCTTCCCCCTCAGCCTTACCTCTCTCCTTCTCCCTCTTCCTCTCTCCCTCTCTCCCCTCCCCTTCCCACTCCCGTTTTCCCTCTCCCTTTTACATCTAGCTAAGGCTGGCCTCGAACTCTCTATGTAGAACAGCACACCATTGACCACAAGAAGTCAGCCTGTGTTTGCCTCCCCTGTGCTAGGAAGGAATGCTGGTATCATTCTATATCAAATTGTGAAGTATGGAAGTGATGGGGTCATAGCACATAGTAGGTTGTTCCTAGAGGTACGTTAGGTCCTTACTCCCTGCACAAAACCCTGTCTCCCCCTTAGTGAGACATTCTTTCCTTCTTACATGTTTTTAGTCTTCAGTGGAAAAGAATCCCTTCTTTCCCATGCTATCCTAAAAAAGAACTTGTACTTTACAGGAGAGACAGTTGTGTGATGGGCAAAGTTCTATCTCTCCAATCAATAATGAGATCTTTTAGGACATAGACTGTTTATAAATGCCGTGATTTAAACAAAAAACAAAAAACAAAAAAAAAAAAAACCAGAAATCCATTTTAAGAAAGGCCAGACAAAATGACACAAGCATTCCGTCCTAGCACAGGGGAGGCAAACGGAGGCTGACTACTTGTGGTCAATGCTGTGCTGTTCTAGAGTTGGAGGCCAGCCCTAGCTAGATGTAAAAGGGAGAGGGAAAGGGGGAGTGGGAAGGGGAGGGGAGAGAGGGAGAGAATAAGGATGAGGGGAAAGGGGAGGGGGAGAAGAAGACAGGGAGAGGGAGTCGATGACAGAGGCAGAGAGAGGGACAGGGGGAGGGAGAGGGGGAGAGAGGGAGAGGAGGGACAGAGACAGAAAGAGACAGA
>NW_021604661.1:1928306-1977313 GCF_004785775.1 Grammomys surdaster | reverse complement strand
GGAGAGGGAATATATCCCTCTTCAAGTGGGCAGAGGACCACTTTCTGGAGACAGATTTTCTTCCATGATATGGGTACTAGGGACAGTACTCAGGTTGTCAGGCTACTTTAGTGGACATGTTTACCCACCAAGACATCTCACCTTTGTGACTGTGATTTCTACACATGGTATAATACCTGCTGCATATCTACCCTGACTTGTACTCATGGACTGTGTTGAGTGTATGCAGGTTCCAACTGCAGACAGCTTCTCCTCTTTATTGTTTTGTTGTTCACTTTATTGCTACAAAGAAAATATGACCCAGGAATCTGTTCATTGTCCCCTGCCAAAAAGGCCCACATCTTCTCCTGAGGGCCTGATTTCTTTAACTTTGGTGTCACTGATAATTGCAAAACTTTGCAGAGCATGAAGTTCATTTGTAGAGACTATGCTTAGCAAACAGTTAGAGACCATTTTTTTTCTCAGTAAATCTGAAAACCAGCTGTAGGCCTCATAGCCACAGGGACCAAGGTATGATGCCTTCAGTTCTTTGATCATCAAGAAAATATGGGCATTACATAAGTCGGCCCACAGGCTGGTCAGGCTTCGCAACATGACTAAGGACCAGGAGAGATCCATCGCTAAGGGGCACTGCCTGTTTCTTCTAATGGTAACTCAGCTCACCCATCACAAGTCACATTAATTGTGCTGATACATTTGCCATCCTGGGTCTCTGCTACAGGCTAAGCAAGCAATGTTCTACTGTGGCCCACCCAGTCACACTTCTCTGTATGTATTTTGACGGCTCGAGATTCTCTCTTTCCCATGAATGATTTGTTAGACAATGGACAGTCACCCACCCAGCTTTCCAATACTGCTCAAGTCAGATATCATTTGCAATGGCTTAGATTTTCCCAACATTAGACATAATAGAAGGAGCTGTAAGAGACAACACAGAAGCAGTAAATATCCAAATTTGGTGCTTAAGCCACAGCATTGCTGTGTACTTCTCTGACTGAATTATAAGTGTTTGACACAAGTCTGAAAAGCACACACAGGAGCATTAAAGGAAGAAGGCTTCTCCCTTGGAATACAAAGAATGTAGCTACTAGACACAGGCTTCAAGTTCACAACCTATGTGGGCTGACATCTGCACCAGTATAAGTAGAGAAGGACTTCTGTAGACATTTCCCTTTCAAGTATCAGCCCATATTCATATCAGAATGAAAGCAAGCCACCCACATTTCCCCTCTTCCACAATGTCCATTACTGGTTTGCTATTGGCTCTCCATTGTTTGTTCTTTTACATTTCAAGGAAAAACACACAAACTTTATCAGGCCACTTAATTTTTTAAAATAAGGAAATCACATTTTAAATGACATTTAACATGGACACCCTAAATGAGCCACTTGGAAACAAACCTGAATTGGACATGAAATCCATTCAGTCTCAGGAGAAGTCCTCATGCTGCTATTTTAACATGAATAGGACATCAGACGTGACAGAAAACATATCATATTGTCATGAATGACCCTTTGAGATTGCAATGGTGGAGCAAAACAGCAAAAGAATACAACACCCATTGACCTCTTACTGAAAATACAGACAAAAGCCAAGACTGCTTTGCGTGAATGCCATTGATTTTTATAAACAAAAAAGGAAGATGCCTAGGCCATCATGTCGGAGAGTGTCCTCTCTGCTGGAGGCTGAAGAAATGAGCCTCCTTCAAGATGTTGTTAATTTGGGAGTAAGGATCTTGGTCTTGGCACACTTCATAGTCCTCCTCTTGGGAGAACCCAGGGATATTGGAGTCTAGTTCAGCAGTGCTCTGGTTTAAGCTGTTGTCTGGCACTCTCTCACGATTGGGGTTATTGATGTTGCTTTGGTTCCTTTCATTATCACTGCTTGTCGACTGGAAGAAAGACAGAAGGAGGATGGCTATTATGATACTGTCATCATTTCCTGTGCCCTTGAAGAATACTGGCATTCTACACATTCTACAAAAGACTTCACAGTCAATAATGTGCAATTGTTTGTGCAGTTAATTCCCTCCTGACAGCAGCCCTGTTGATGAAGCGGGGTTTAATACCACCCATTTGACAGAATAGGAAAGAGATCTCCAATGGTGAGTCCCTAGGAAGTGTCAGGGAGAAGGTTCAGAGGAGCTCTTGCTCCAAATCCCTGTACATAACTGCTGGCCCTCCTTGTACCATGCATTCCAATTACCTGCATCAGAGAGAGAAGTTCTCATCCTCCATGATCAAGCAGCAATCAATTCTTCAGAATGGGGTAGGGATTGAGCCCAAAGCAAGTAAAATAATGTAATTTTTTACTTAATGTAATGTAATTTTTTTAATGTAATTACAAGTGCCATTGTGGCAAATAAACTACAGGAAACACTCCATCCACATAAACGGACATCCATGCTTACCTACAAATAACAGGATCTTTCCCTATGTATCCATGAGAGCAGACAGATGTGCCCCTCCTACAGCAATTCAAGGGTCCTCTCACATCTTGAAATGTCTTTGATATTTTTAAATGAAAGGTATAATAAATGACACACAAGCATTTTTGATGACTAACACCCATTGGTCTACTATTTGAGGGCTTAGTATAGCATGTCTCTGTGTTTGTTATAAAATTGTCTTTCTTGAAATAACTTCACTTTCTCATATTGGCCATACTATGTGAGATCTCCAAAACAGAGTTATATTCTGGAATTTTGTTAACTATGGATGTAAGTCAGTGCTAGAATGCTTTCCTAGCATGCTTGGGACCTTGGGTTCCACATCTTTAGGTACAGGAAATCACCATCTTGTTAATACACGCACCAACGTCTTTCTCTAATCTTAGGACTATCAAAGGAGGAGGATGTGATCACAAGGAGCCTTACCTAATTAAAACACTGAACAATATTGGTCTTTACTGCTTCTGAGGCCATTGTGTCCAACGTAGCTTTAATAAGGACTGAAACCAAGACACGTCACCATTCTGAGGCCATGTAAAGCTCTTCAGCTCAGTACATCACTCACAAGTATCAAATAACAGTATTCAGGCAACTATACTCATGCATTCAAAGACTGTCTATTAGAGACACTGAACCCAAACAATCTATGTATGAGTATCTGGAAAATGGGTATCAATGGATTTGAGGGCTACCTACATGTGTTAAAGGAATAGCAAAGGAAACTGGAGAAATATCTCTTATAAGTCCTACAGGAAAAATGTAGCATTTTATTTATTTACTTACATATTTTTACATGTTGAACTATTACCGTATACTTATAAATACTCAAAGACCATATAAAGACATCACATTAGATAAAAACACCTCATATACATTCTGAGATTCTTTATGTAGATTTCCTGTTTTTTTTTTTCTGGACTATATTCTGGATGACATGGTGAGGGAAGGAATCATCACCAGCGACAACATATTTGGTTTGCACTCTGTGTTGTGAAGATGATTTTATTATATGAAGAGAGGATACAGTCAGTAAGGGGCTGAGGACATAGGAACAATGTTAGAGAGTTCTGCTAGCACACAGGAAGTATTGGGTTCAAACCCAGTCCAGCACACCAGGAACTGAGCAGCACTCTTCTAAAGTGTTATGAAGGATCAGGATGTCAAGAGCATGTACTTCTTTGGCAAGAAAGCCAGTTAAACCTGATACACTTTAGACTCTGCCTGTGAGATCTTACAGGAAACCTTACAGCTCAGAAAGGAATTCTTCAGAATCACTGTGAAGAAAAGAGTGGATGACCAGTCCCCAAGTTCTGGTTGAAACATAACATTTGTAAGTATGTGGTATACAGATATCACCATTACAGCAATGTTCATTGATTGTTTTTACAACTTCAGCATCTTAAATAGGGACGATTACAAGTCACAAAATGTTTTTTATGATGGAAGTTACTTGCTGGGTATGTAAGCACATACCTGTGATCTCAGAACCTGGCAGGCTGAGATAGGAGGATATGGAGGCCAGTCTGGCTTATATACTGAGTTCCAGGCCAGCTCCTGATATGTATCAAGAATCTGCCAATACACAGAGACAGACAGGCAGACAGGCTACAACAGCTGGACAGGCAGGCAGACACACAGACAAGAAGAAAAAAGTAAGAGACAGACAAAGAAAGACAGAAAGCAAGAGTAAATTGAACATCTAGAATTAAATATGGTCTCCAGGGCCAGTTCTGCTAACAAGGCTGATATGATTGTGGTTTTGCTGATACAGAATGAGCTCCCTAATTTCTCATGGGATGTCTGTATCACTAAAGTAGTTTGAAAACTTTAAAGTGTAGTTTGTCAAGGTCAATAGTGATAATTGACTGGAAAAATATGTTTGTGTTGCCTTACATGCTTTGTATTTTTGTGAAGACACCTTGATGGAGTGAGCATATAGAAGATCTTATCCAAGGCCTATAGAACCAGAGGGTGAGTAGACACCAAGACCACCACAGTGGTCATGTGGCAGCAGAAAGGCAGGAATGGCACATAAGCAGTACTCAGTACCTCCTAAGAGTTTAGAACTTGAGGCACAACCATGAGGCAATGATAGTGAGCTAAATGGGAACAGTACGGCAAGGGACTTTGAGACCTCAAAGCTTACCATTGGTGATACACGTGCCCCCAAAAGGCCAAACACCTCCTAATCCTTCTTAAATGGATTTATAAACCGAGGATCAAGCATTTGAATAAATGAGCCTATAGAGGGGATCCTTATGCAAACCTTCAGAGGGGAACCACCCTTTAATTTTGCTAAAACCTTCACTTTCCATGTCATGTACAGCAAGTGATTTATAGACAAGGAAAGATTCCCTTTATAATTCACTTAACCAACAATGCTGCCCCACTGCCAATGAAAATCTATGTTGAGACTCAGTTCCTCCTAGCCTCAACACAAGGATTGAAGAAATGAACTCTGTGGCTGGAAATGAGACCTTGGGAAGAGTCCTCGGTGCTCTTGAAAGTAGCAAGGCAATCTACAACACTCCCATACAGCAAGTCTTTCTAGACCCACAATCACTACTAATCTAATCAACAGTCCTCCCAGTCATAAAGCCTGGACTCTAACATTCTTCCTAACAGAATGAAAACTCTTGAATTAATGAAATGCTCAAGTATAGGAACAACTGGTATTTGTTTATTGTTTGATTGATAGGTGCGTATTTTCAGTGTCTACACTGCTCTTCATAACATGAACATTTACACTTTCCTACACCTGAGTTTCAGAAAGACAAGTTCTTTCCCAGAATATAAACACCTGAAATGCTACCAGGCTGAACAAATAATCTCCATGGACACAACTGTTTCTTAGCATATCCTGAGAGCTCTTAGAAACATCTCTTCAGAATGTCTGCTCAAGTACAAAGGTCACACCTTAAAAAGGAAAATTAGAAAAGGAAAACTACAATTTATTGGCCATGTCAATGTGATACAGGCCTTGAGTCTTAGTACTGGGAGGCAGAGGCAGGGAGATGTCCGAGTTCTGGGAAAGCCAGGGATATCCAGTCTTAAAACACAAACACAAACAAAAAGATGGATTGCTTTTCTGTGTTGCTGAGTTTATGCTGTGTACACCTTGTAAGGAGGGCCTCTGCAGGAAGTGCTGGGTGCTGGCTGTTCTCAGACTGAAGTTACAGGTGGATGTGACCCACTCAATAGAGATGTGCGGTGCTCTGAAACAGAAGCTAGTGTTCCCAACTCCAGAGCCATCCTTCCCACCACACAAAGCCCACTCTGGACACTCTGCACTTTCAATACAGATTAGCACTTGCTTTGGTCAAGTCCTTTAAGGTCCACACACACTAAAAAATAAAGAGCACATCTATGAAGATGCTGTGGAAGAAGTCTCACTATTCAAAATATCCAAGTGTGCTATACAATCAATGATGGTGTAAGCTCTATCTATATGCAAAGGCAAGGCTGTATTTGTTTGAGGGTCTTTATAAAATTTGCATGTTTACTTCAGGGCCAAAGAAGCTGTGAGGACAGCATAAACTGTTATAGTTTTATTTGAGGATGGGACATACAATCACCTGGAGGGCTTTTTCTCAGCTTGCCTCACATCTTACTTACCTGGGCTGCACTAGTGGGAGAATGCTGGCTAGGCACATGTCCTGCCAATGTATAGTCAATCCAAACAGATGCTTATGTGTTTACTAACCAAGCAGGAATTTCATCACATTTCCAGTGTCCACCCTAGCTGGAACTGACCAGAAATCTTTCTCCTAGAGGACTAGCTTTCATGCGGATCATCCTCCATGAAGACAAGCTTCAAAATAAGGGAAGCAACCAAGAGTCCTACTCAGCTATGATGCCTGTGAGCCACCACAATGATCAGCATGGCACACTAACCCTAAGGGGGCACTAGTGGCACACCCACACCTTGGTGGTAACCCTATAGCTCTTTACTCAGCTTTCTTTCAGGCCTTCTCAAAGGATGGAAAACATGCCTAGTGCAAGCAACCTAGCCTACTTCTCAGGGATACATATATCAAAGAAATTTTGGACAGAATCACTATCCCAAATGGGATATCAAATGTTTCCTTATACCCACAGAGCACAACAGTCCTCAAGTCACATAAAGGAAATATCTCTTCACAACAGAAAACTAAAGAAAACTACACCTCATCAAAGGGGAGACATGTGGAGGACAGCTTCAACTGATACATCAAACAATTGTTAGAACCAGAGGGTCATAGACTGTCTTCTGAGACAGTGTCTCCTAGGAATGTCAAAAGCTACATCCATAGAGTCTCACAACTTTGCTTAAACATGAACTGAAGAGAACCAGAGTAGACATGCCAGAGTGAGCAGAGAATTCCCAGGTGACCTCAATGCTACAAAAGAACTACAGGCAACTAAGGAGAGCTGATAGGGGAAGAAGAGAGCACAACTACACCAAAGCTCAGTCCTGAAAACATGCATACAAGAAACCAAGAAACACTAAACAGACTGGACACCTTGCTTTTCTGAGTGTGGGGTGTGTGTGTGTGTGTGTGTGTGTGTGTGTGTGTGTGTAAGATTGACTAATGACAAGGAGGACATGAGTTAGATAGTGAGCCAGAAGTAGGTGTATATGAAAATATTTAGATGGAGACAAGGGAAGGGTAAGGTGATGTCATTATACTATAATATCATAAATTAAATACTGAAAAGAAAACAGTCCCCTGCACCACACATTGCAGGATGGGAGAAATACTAACAGGAAAAGTGTGCCTATTAGGGAGAACAAGAGCTGGAGAAGTTTGAGGAATATTTTGACAGCCAGACAGATGCTACTAGGATGAGGAAGGTCTGTGTCCCTTGGAAAATTCTTGAGCCATGGAGGTGCAAGCGAAGACATGACAAGGACAATTGGAGTCCTTTCCTGTTGTAATGACAACTCTTTAGGAATGTGGTATTTATGTGAGCTGAACACACACAGATATCCTATTGCCAGGCTGTAATGGATAAATAGTAGAGGAGGACAAGGAGCACTGAGGCAACTCACACAGTTGCAAACTATTCAGGAACAGGCCGTGCAGGTCTTGATTCTGTTGGCAGAAACATAGGGGAAGATCCAGTGATGCCCAGAGAAGTGGAGGAGGAAAGAGTTGCTGAGAGCACTGTACAGATATGCAAGTACATCCCACCTCTGCAGGCAGCGCTTGGCAATTTAAATATCTCTGTGCTTCAGATTGGCAGCCAACCCAGACTGAGTTCTCTCCCTTGTAAGCTATAGCAGAGCAAGGTGGCAGATGCCAAAAGTAAGGTGGGGAAAGCAGCCTTTGGAAAGAAGCTGCCAAAGGCTTAAGTGGCAGGAAGGAATGCAGACAGCAGCTTAGAATCACAGGACAGAAGAAATTCAGCAACTGAAGAAGCCTCATGGCCAAGCAGGATTCACAGTAGATGGAAACAGAGCCTCACTTGACTAATGACACAAATTCAGGGAAAATGGAACCTGTAAGGAAGAACATTATCAAGGAAGGCCACGACAGGAACGGATTGGTAATTCATGTATATTGATGACACAGAACTGTAAATGCTTCCTAACTTATGAAGCAAGTTAATTCAAGGTAATCCTACCTTCAGTTCTGTCTTTCCACCCAATTTAAATCTGGTATATGGCAGAGATATTCATTTATATGAACTCCAACAGTGTAATGAAATTCACACTTATATGACTGCACCCCCAGAATGACATGTTGTTGTTTACTAACTGAAACTGACAAGCCCTAGAAAGCCCACTGGAGTCTTTAGATTGTGAACTTCCAGAGGGTCCTCACATTCAGACTGACTGCCTCATCTTCCCTGAGCCCACCAAAACACTGCAAAATCTCTTGAGCCAGAGGACAGCCAAGGAAGCAGACTGTTGTGTTACTACCACTTTGAAAATGACCAAGGGATGAAGGAA
The DNA here is from genome assembly GCF_004785775.1 of Grammomys surdaster. NCBI lineage: Eukaryota > Metazoa > Chordata > Mammalia > Rodentia > Muridae > Grammomys > Grammomys surdaster. Next base: position 1,968,928 of record NW_021604661.1, on the reverse strand, counting down.
ATTCTGTGCATAGTCAGGGGCTTCAGCTAAGCTTTCTAAAGACCAGAACATGAAATTGGACCAGACCTTGAGCTCTGAGTAGTTTTCAATGGAAAATTAGTTACACCACACCTCTAGTACACACGTGGACCTATTTATCTTCAGGCAGCAACTCAGACTCTAAAGTGAACTTGAGTAAGAGACTGCTTGCCACACTTTAGCACGCTCCATGAGAACTTTTAACATGTCTACATTGCTATTTGTCCATCTTTTGCAGTCTCCATGCCTCCATACACAAAAGTTCAAAGACTGTATCTTCTAAGAAGGTCATTTCAGAGGGACTCCCTTTGCATACGGTTTCATAATACAACTAGAGACATGGCTTTGGCTCAGAGTCATAGGCTCAGAGCCTTCGAATGTCTCCCTCCAGAAGATCTGTCTTCCAGATCATATGAAGCAATCTAGATCAACAGAAATGGTTCCATACTCATTTCATTTCTGTTTCTGTGAGTAAAACATCCTAACTAATAACAAATCTTGGGAGAAAGTCTTCATTGACTACAGCTCCAGGTTTTCATCTCTTATTGAAGAAAACTCAAGGAAGAACACTGAAAGCATCTCACCTACACCCAAGGGCAGAAACAGAATAAGCACAGCAATCCTTGCTTGCTCGCTTGCTTGTTTCCATAGACTTGCTTTTCCTTTTCTCTTATGCATACTGACTTTCTTGCACAGGGCGTGGCACCACCAGCAATGAGTTGGATCACTCTACATGCACTCACAATCAAAATAACCCCCTCAGCCACACCCTAACCTGATTTAAATAATTTCTCAGTAAGACTATTGGAAAGTCAATAAATTGAACTGAGAAGAACTGTGCTGAGTAAGGTCACTCTAAGAATAAATACCATATGATTTATCTCAAATATGAAACCTCACATCAAATGATTCCTGTGATTATCTTGAAGTCCTAGTGGAAGCCAAGAAAGTAGCGTCCATTTGGTGGGGAAGCTTGTGTGGTAAGTTGGGAAACTGCAGAGCATGGTAGAATAAATGTAGAGAGAAGAAATCCTGGTGTCATAAAGGACAGATAAGTAGTTTGTGGAGTGATGGGGAAAGTGGCCATGGGTAAGGATTAACCAAAATTAGGTGTGCAGAAAGAAGACGTATGGAAACCCATGACCTTCTACCCCAAGGAAAGAATATAGTATGAGGAGGTAGGGGAACACAGGTGGGGAGAAACAATGTGAGTGGAATTCTGGGAGTTCTAAGTTGAAGTGGGGTTGGTTGGTGGTGGCACCAGGCTTCAATCTCAGCACTTGGGAGGCAGAGGCATCCTGGTCTACAGAGAGAGTTCCAGGACAGCCAGTGATACACGGAAAAACCCTGTCTGGAAAAAAACCAAACAAAGAAAAATGCTTAAGCAGGAATGAAAAAAGGAGGTTGGATTAGGCCATGTTTAGCAAGACAAACAAAGAATGAAGCTTTTTGAAAATGTACTAATAGGGAAATTAGGTCATTCATGCTATTTTTAAGAAGACATATAAAGAGGTATACTGCACATGAGTGGACAAAGTTATACCTGGAAGCCACAAGTCAATAAAAAAAAGTGTCAGCAAGCACCAGAAACAATTTAGCTTCCTATGGTCAGGCAAGCCCAGAGGTGCCCATAAGGATACTGGGTATTGCCTCTGGTCTGGACCCTGTAGTTGAGACACTACACAGTTTTGTTAGTGGGCATATGGAAATCAATCTTAAAAACTCACCATGAAACTCTCCCAGCTAGCTAATGTTCATAGTACCCAGAAGGTGTTATGATGGCTGTCATGAGAGAAAATGCCATGTCTTGCCCATGAATGGACTCTGTCTGGTATAATACTGGCCTGGCAGGCATGAGGAGTCTACTGGTGTAATACTGGCAATTCTGTTCCTGGAGCTAACCAACTGCTCTCCTGATTGGATCTTGAGGACTATGGCACATGAGTAAGTGTATTTCTGGTACTGTAAACATGGTCAAACCCTACTGCTATTGACCTTATAGTTCCTGCATGGTACTGTGGGGTACTTAGTGCCATTCTGCTAAGTTATCCTTTTGTTAAAAACGTCTTGTAAATATTTATGTTCACATCCATAGATATGCACTACTCTCCACATTAGAGAAGCTTCTAGTTACAAGAAGTAGTGGTCAGTGCAGAAATACATACCTTTCCAAAGCTCTGACACTAAACAACTGTGAGTGCTTAGCCACAGATGGAATATCTCCATCTGCTTGCCCCTGCTGCCAGGGAACACTGTTGTCTAAGAGGTAGAAAGGATGTCAGAGCCAGATTACAGGCAGGAACACTGTGAATTGTTGTAAGTTGCTGCGCATGTGAACTCACAGTTGTTGTAGTAGTCTGCATAAGACTTGAACAAATAAAGGCAGATAAATGTCGAGGAAGGGGATTTGTGGTTGAACCCCTAGCTGAGGCACCATTGGCAGTTGATGTTTGCTGGAAAAGCATCACTTCTCTGTGTGTAGATGGCCTCTGGTCAGTTACCTGTGACCCCATGGTTGACCCCACAGTTCTGTGCACTTGAGTAGCACTAAGTGGTCATGGTGGCTTAAGTAGGAACATATACATATGATAAAAAGGAGGACATGAAGGCTAGAATGGCATGTGTTGGGAGGCATCCAATGTAGAATGCAGGGAGAGATGGCTGGTGATGATATGATCAAAACATATGGTATCTATGCATGAAATTTCAAAAAACACAACATCATATCAAAAAGAGATTCTTCTCTCAGGCTGTTTGATATTCTGTCAGGATGATGATTAAACTACCCAGCAAAGGCCACAAACTGCCAACACCAGAAAGAACGAAAAGAATTTACCAAACATTCCATCAGACACCTGAACTTACCTTGTCAACTAACAAATAGTTATTAATCCAACCTTTGGGGAAATCGAACTTACACAGAAGTTGCAGAGAAGTCAGACTTAAGTATATGTGAGGCCCCTAGTTTGCCTTATTGCTGTTTCTCCCTTGGAACTTGAGCATGTGGACATCAATTTGTTCCTATGTGACACAGAGTGGAGTAGAGGTCTGGCATCTGTACTAGTGTAATCTACACACCTGCCTTACACTCTCCATGATCTGTTTTACTCAGTCATCGTGGGGAATTCCTGGGAAGCCATTGTTCTTTATCAGCAGTACAGACAGGCACAGAAGCTTCCTGCCATCAGGGTTGGACCACCATATCTCCTATCTTTGGTCCGGGAAGCACATTTACATGTAAAGGTCTAAAGCTGCTGACCTTGGAAATAAAGGCCAGTATTTATACTTGGGTAACTGTATGCAACAGCAAATTCTATTGCTCAAGAGTACTAATTCATTGACTAAAGTAGACCTGGGACCCAGACTCTAGGTACATTTTATCCAAAACCTACCTGTGTTCATTTCCTAGAGGCAGGGATGGTACATTTTGATAAACCTTTTTTTTTTCTCTTTCTCAAGAAATGTAAAAGTAATCCATACTTACTCATTGCCTGATGAGATTTGTCCAGAAAGACTTTACAATGCTGTCTCCCTAGTATTCTGTTCTTCCATTGAAATCCTACCATTAAAACTACCCAATACTAGCTATTAGCTCTAAGATTTCTGGAGTTGAAATGCCAGCTCTTCAGCGAAAATATCACTAAAGCTTTCTGAAATGCCTTCACACATCTCCAGGTTTGCTTTCAGTTTTTCCAGGGAGGACCAAGAGGAACATTGTAGCTAGCTACTACTATGGGGCTCTGTTCTTCAAGTTTATTTCTGTTCTAACCATATCAGCTGGGGTGTGATTTTTTCCTCCCCATTTATGCGGTGGTGAAATGTTTGGAACCTAGTTCCTCCTTGCTGTGCTTAGGAAAGACTCCTAGTTGACTATTTCTCTGTTCTATTGCACAGTCAAACCATGCTTGAGACAACACTTAAAGCCCTGCTCTGGCTCATAGCCACTGCAGCCCATTAGAAGACTTTAATGAGGGCACCTGGGATAACTCTCTTGCCATTGTGGGGATGGAAATGTTTACCGAATTGTGAACAGTGAGTCAGAAGGATCAGCTATATGACCATAGTTCCTACCTCTACAGCGCGAGGATCCTGTAAGGCCTGGTCCTTCTTAGTCCTCTTGGAATGAGGGAGATGAAGGTTGTCCTCCCCATTGTCATCTGGTCGTCTTTTCCTGAAAATAGTTTTCAAAGGTAGAAGGACATCTGTCATTCAGTAATTGATCTTGGATGCTTAACTTGTAGCCCTCTGCCAATACCTAAATCTGGGGATCTTGTCTAGGAAAGAACCATTCAGTGCTGCTCTGATGGACTTCCATTATGTAGCAGGTGGCACTAGGCAGTGGAGGAAACATGTCAAACAGAACTCTATGTGTACCCAAAGGCCAAGTTCAATTTCCCCAAATCAGCATTTTAATTTCAACCACTGTTTCAAACTAGAAACAAAGAATTTTAGGGTCAAATGTTAAAACTGTACCTGACCAGGCCCATTATCTTATTATTCATCCACTCCAGTTTATAAGTGACTAAGCCCTGCCATAGGGCAACTCTCAAGAGACATGTAACTTCTACAGTCTACTTGCTCTTATGTCCCTTTAGCCAGTGGCTGGGAACACTGAACAAATAAATATTCTTTCTGTGTACTGTCATGTCATTCCTGTTGCTATAACAATTATTATGTCACTAAACTGCCAGCATCATACCATGACTGATTACTTCCTTGAAACCATGTCTAAAAAGTGTCTTAATGAAACCAGATATAGTGATTCATGCTTGTATTACCAGCACCAGGGAAGATAAGGCCTGAAGATCTACCTGTATTTCCACTGTTTCCTAGGCTAAATTATAAGTTCTAAGCCAGCTGGACTCTTCTATAGTCAGGTCCTTTTTCAGACAAAAAAAAAAAAAACAAACAGTAACCACACTATTCTTCACCAATTTTGTTGTGGCATTTGCCACTATAATTCATATCTTTCTATTTTCTTTTATTCACAATGATCTCCCTCTACAGTCCAATTTGTCATCAAGCTCACTATCGTGGCTTGGCTGGTCTTGAATTTGCTGTAATTCTCCTGCTTCACCTTCAAGAGTAACAGTCTACTCACCTGAGCCTAAAAGTTGTGCAGAAATCCTATAATTGATTAGAGAAACATTCTTTTTCACTGCTTAATTAGAAACTATCTTATGTGTTTGGTATTCCTTAAGACTGTAAATTTACTGATGTCTATTCTTTTTTTTTTTTGGGGGGGTTTTCGAGACAGGGTTTCTCTGTGTAGCCCTGGCTGTCCTGGAACTCACTCTGTAGACCAGGCTGGCCTCGAACTCAGAAATCCACCTGCCTCTGCCTCCCGAGTGCTGGGATTAAAGGCGTGCGCCACCACCGCCCGGCCTGATGTCTATTCTTTAGTTAGTCTTCAACCTTATGCTCATCCTTAAGAAACTCAATGTGTGGCTGGGCGGTGGTGGCGCATGCCTTTAATCCCAGCACTTGGGAGGCAGAGGCAGGCAGATTTCTGAGTTCGAGGCCAGCCTGGTCTACAGAGTGAGTTCCAGGACAGCCAGGGCTACACAGAGAAACCCTGTCTCGAAAAACCGAAAAAAAAAAAAAAAAGAAACTAAATGTGCTATCAGACTTTTTGACTATCTTCTCCATTGCCTCTTCCCTCTTTCTATAATCATTATCTAATTGAAAACTGAGAACTGCATGGGAGGTTTAAGCACATCCCTCCCTGGATCTCTTTTCCATGTCAAATACTAACCTTTTATAATGAATAAGAATGATAAGAGTGGCTAGAAGGGAAGTTCTCTTGAATAATGACTCACTCTCCTCTTCTACAGGATGGGAAAAAATCAGTTCACAGCTGAAAGCTTATTAAACAGTTTCTTTATGGCATAGAAGTTGATGATATAGTTAATGTTGTATTATCTATATAGAGTGTTACTTCAAAAGAAATTTCTCAGAAGCAAATACAAGATTTTTTTTAGGTATTTCACAAATGCCAAAACAACATCAAAACCTAGTAGCTAGCTTTGGGCAATACAGAATATTTCAAAAAAGACTAGCTTCCCTTCACACAATTTCCTGTCAAATAATTGTGTTCTTAATTAAAATAGTATTTTAGTGCTTTGGCTTCTAACTTCACATATACTATATTTTTCTGAGCCCTCCTATCTTACCACATAATCCAAATCACTATTTAAACTGACTCCAGATCTTGAATATGTTATCAGTTAACCTTGAGATACTTTCCAAAATCTTAGCTGCTATGAACTGACCATGATCCAGGACAGTGTCTGTGTAGAAAGACAGCAAATACACTGAGAGCCAATCAAAACAACACATGAAGCAACAATAATAGGTCTACCATACTACACAAATAAATTCCATGCTGTATAGCATTTACTTAAACCTCATGTAATGAAGGAAGGCACTTTCAACCTGGAAAGATCTGGGCTCTGTTGATTACCAGCCAGCTACATGTTTTTTCCTTAAGTGAACTAACCAGGCTGAAGCTAGTAGTATTGATTTTTCAGGACAAAATAGTAAATATTGTAAAATAGTAAATAAAAAAATTATATAGAAAAACTGTTACAACATAATGCTATGAGAACACTGATTACACACATATAAGGAAAATACTGAATATGCAAACGTCTTAGTTCACAACACTTACTAAGCACAAACTACAATAAAGATGTTCCTTTGGGTACTGGGTTAAGATAAGCATATATCTCAGCTCCTGCCCTCACAAGACTGCATGCATGATGATGGCTGGTTTTGGATCATGAGTTACTGTGTTTTGATCTCCTGTTTACTGAAGCTTTCAACACTTTACATTTTAGTTTTTAAACAAAAATATGTATAGTGTAAAAAAAGTTATTTTTCAAAAATGTAAAAACTGAGCTCTAAAGCAGTATTTTAAATATACGTCACGAATGAAAATATCTAAGTTAATTTTTGCAGTATATTATCAAAGTTTAATCTCTCAGCAGTAGGACTATGGATAAGATTAGCTTTCAGTATTGTATAGTATAAGCCTCCCAAGTTTTCTAGAGTGAGAACAAACAGTAGCTACAAAGGATGAATATGTTAAGAAAAAGGCCTATAAACCCCAGGACACCAATGGGTCCAAGAAACCAAAAAGATCTTTCAGAGAAGCAGAAATGACAAGTTGCTAAGGTATCTAGGCATCCCCATGGGAGAGTTGTGTCTCTAAATGATGACTTTTTGCCAAGACCCTTCCAGAAGGGAGGACCCCACCCCAACACACACACACACACACACACACACACACACACACACACACACCCCAGAACCTGCATAGTTCTGACACCAGAAGAAAGGGCTTCTCTAGTAAAAGGTTCTACATGGCTCTTTCTAAAGTGAAGGGTGGGGCGAACAGCAGAGAAGCTGCCATGTGTCTCCAATCTTGATGGAAAATCCAATTTTCCAGCTACTTTTCTCTGGAAAATTCAAGAGACTTGGCTAAGGAACCCAAGTAGTATGAAAGGGAAAAGTACAGATGAATTGGTACTAGTAAGGCCTCCAGTGTAGAAGCCTTTCTTAGTTCCACTTTCAGAACCATGGCAACAGCAACAGAAAGTATACGTGCCACATGAAGCCTAAATGGAAGTGGAAAGATAGGAGAGGAATACTACCTAAGACTGTAGGTTGTAGGACTATAGGAACCCAGAGAGGTCACTTCTAGTCTCCAACCTGAGGCCTGCCTAAATATTCCTTCTAAAGCTGTTGTGGCCTGCAGGCTAAGGATCTGGAGCACTGATATATAAAACATAATGCCCAATTTATTGCTGTGGTGCCAGAAGTGAGAAGTGTGTCAATCCCCTGGACATATTCCTCCCACTCTGGTGCTTCTACTGTCTTCTTTGCAACCCTCAATCTTTAAAACTAACTGCCTATCTTAGTGCCCACAACATCGAGAAAGCCACCAGTGGATCCTCTTCCCAGGGACATTCTCATTTTCTCCTGCTAAGCCTCCCTGCCTGTGGCCATGCCCCGAGCAGCACAAAAGATGGTGTCCCATGCTGTCTTTTTCTTTCATCCTCCTCTCTCATCACCAGTAGTTCTTCTGGCCTTGTAACTCCCTAATGGTTCCACATTATATCCACAATCTTCAACATCCTATAGGTTTCCACTCCACTGGCCACAGTTTTCTTACCATATGCTAGACCTGTAGCTATGAACTCATAAAAAACATTTGTGCTGCTCCTTTTTCCTCTCCTCACTAATTTGCAAACTCCCAAATAACAAAGTCTATGTTCTTACTCCTCTGCTTATAGTAGCCTTCCACGAGCCCCAATACCAACTCTCACTATGATATTCATTAACCATTCCTTGAATAACCAGAAGCAGGGGCTGGTTAAATGGTTTAGTTGGTAAACTGATTGCCCCAGTAAGCATACTTTGTAATCCCAATGCTGGGGTGCCAGAGAGGATGGTAGTAGGGGAGACACACAGACTCCTGAAACTCACTGGCCAGCCAGTTTTGCCAGATGTTCAGTTCTTGGGTTAATGAGAAACCCAATCTCAAAAAAATACATCTCAAGGTAAAGGCCTGCCTGGGTTACAGAATTCATGGTTAGTCTGTGCAGCCTAGTAAGACATTTGCCAAGTGACCCAATCTGCACTTTGTGACAACCAATCCTAGAAGGAGTTGTGAAGAGAGTAGAATTGGGAAGCAGAAATCAAGGGTGTAACCTGTGAAGAAGTGGCTGTTAATTTCACCTTGGAAGAGTGGGCTTTGCAAGATTCTTCCCCAGAAAAGCTCCATAGGCATGTGATATAGGAAACCTTCAGAAACCTGGTGGCGACAGAAACAGCAGAACTTTGAAGATGACTATAGAAATTCCAGGAAAAAAATCAAAGACATCAAATCATAGAGACTCTGAACATAGTAATTACTATGGGAAAAAATTTAGCTGAATTCTAGATACCATTGTGAACAAGAAAGTCCTTGTAGAGTAAAACCATATGAAAGGCAGGTATGTGGAAATGGAGATATCCTTTATGTTCATTCATCTCTAAATGTTCATATCACAACTCAGAATGAAAATCATCCAGATTAGGAACAGAAAAAGAGACGGGGGAATATAAAAAATGTGAGCATGCCTTTAGTTCTCCTCAAAGGTTTCTGAGTCATGTAAGGATTCACAAAAAACAGAAACTATGAAAGTATATGGAATGGGAAAGCCTTCGGCTATTCTGGTTCCCTGTGAAAATATGGAAGGTCACAAGAGAGAGATACTTTAAAAGACAGAATGAGAAGGCTCTATTATCCTAAAACCTTTTAACAAAGATGACAGCACATAATGAAGAAAATTCATCAATGCTAAATGCCTGGGAGGATGTCTGTTCAATAAAGAAATATAAAATAACACACTCTGGTTAGAAATCTTGATTAGAAGAGATACACAAAATCATCAATTTACCAAAAGAGAATAAATAAACAATGGATCAAAATCACATAAATGTGCAAGATAATTTATCATTTATAATAATGTCACAAACCTGGTGACACTCCTCATTCAGTTGAGTGGCACCAACATTAAATAACATGAAACACTTGATACAAAGCAATCTGTGCACAAGGCTCCCAAAATTACATAACCTGCAGATGTTCTGAAAGTTTTCAATATACCACATCTATAAGGTCTCACTGTAAAAGCAGATCTTATGACTTATCCATTTTCTAATTTCATTCTTGAAAATAAGTGTTAGGTAAAATAATTCTCTAAGGCAGTGGTTCTCAACCTTCCTAATGCTGCAACCCTTCAATACAGTTTCTCATGTTGTGGTAAACCACAACTATAAAATTATTCTCATTAATACTTCATAACTGTAATTTTCTACTATTGTGACTCATAATATAAATATCTGATATGAAGGATATGATATGTGATACTGGGTTGGGACTCAAATCGTGGTTTGAAGATTGTTGTGCAAAGGTTTACTTAAGCAGCAGAGTATGAACTTAACAGGTAGTATCTTTTTTAATTTGGTTGTAAACTAATTTGCAATTAATGAACATTTGAGAAATTTGACTTTGAAAAAGATTTATTTATTTTATGTATGTTGGTATACTGTCACTGTCTTCAGACACACCAGAAGATTGCATCAGGTCCCTTTATAGATGGTGAGCCACCATGTGGTTGCTGGGAATTGAACTCAGGACCGCTGGAAGAGCAGCCAGTGCTCTAAACTGCTGAGCCAGCTCTCCAGCATGTTTTGGTTTTGTTTTTTAAATTGCTGGGATTTTCCTATTAGCCTCATGCAATAGGTTCATATTTTCTCTCTTTCTCCTCTCTCTCTCTCTCTTTCCTCTCTCTTTTTCTCTCTCTCTCTCTCTCTCACACACACACACATACTCTTTCTTCAAATCAGATGAACCTTTAGTTGGTTTTAATATTACTTAATTTGAGATATATATTTTCCTCAGAATATATTTCTGTATACATTTTTGAGAATTTTTAAATTGTTTATACGTTTAAATTAATAAATGTTTTATTTCTCAGGTTCAAAGAAGATTTCTGTAAGGTAATCATCAACTACATCAAGTATACAAGTAGTTTTGAAAGAGGGCTTGGGTTATAGCCCTCTTTTATAGCTCAGTGGTCAAGTGTTTGCATAGTATGCATGAATCATCCTTAGTTCACTCCCTAGAACTGAATATAAAATTAAAAAGTAAAAAACAACAAAATCCCTCGTGTGTGTGTGTGTGTGTGTGTGTGTGTATATATATATATATATATATATATATATATATATATATATATATATTAAAGGCATGAAAAGACACCAGCTCTCAAAGAATTTTAAAGATATTATTTTCATCTCTACTTATAGCAATCCACAAAGGGCACACTGTCTAAAATTAGGGAAATTGTTTATTTATGGTATTTGTTGTATAATTAATTTTTATAGTTTAAGAAAAATATAGAAATTTAAAGATACATTATGGAAGATACATATGCTAGAATACAAAGAATTTGAGTTTCCAAAAATGTATTAATTATATAATATGAAAACTTTAGAATTCAGTATTAGATAACATACTTTGAGAGAGTATATTGGTAGTATTTGAAAGTGAAAAAAATTAATGTGATATACAAAACACACTAAGATGTTTATGAGCACTTCAATAATGATTATTTCCCTTATTATTTTCTATATGTTCCAAATTACAATAGAAATGAATTGCCAAGTTATTACCAAGAAGGCCCAGTGGGGAAAGGTGTCTCCCTCCAAGGCTGTGGACCTGAATTCAATTCCCAGGACCCATATGATAAAAAGGAAAAAAAAAAACAATTCCCAAAACGTGTCACCTGAATTACACATGCATATGACAATGTACACACACATACACAATTTTAATTTTTAAATGTATTTTATGCGTATGGATGCTTTTCTACCATGTTGTTTGTGCACCGCATGGATTCTTAGTTCCAATGGACGCCAGGAGACAGCTCTGGATATCCAGAAACTAGAGTTACAGATGACTGTGAGCAGTCATGTAGGTACTAGGAATCAAACTTAGGTCCTCTGAAGGAGCAGCCAGTAGTCTTAACCAATGAGCCATCTCTCCAGACACATTAAAAAAATTAATAGTAAAAAAAAAAAATAAAATAAAGTCAGAGAGTGTGTGCTGAAATCTCCTCAGTAGATTAAGCAAGGAGTACCAGCCCCATCCATCTAAACAATGAAGTCAGGCTACCAGAAGACAAACAAACGCAGGTTTAAAATATTTTTACCATGTGAAAATAGATGCCCTCTCTAAGTGTGGACTGGTAGAACTGTGATTAGTGAAGCCATTACTCATTCTCATTCATTCTCTCTCTCTCTCTCTCTCCCTCTCTCTCTCTCTCTCTCTCTCTCTCTCCTACACACCTCTTTCTCCCCCCTCTCAGTTTCTCTCTTCCACTCCTCCCTCCTCCCTCCCCCTCTCTCAATCTCTTTCTCCAATCCAGAATAAATGAGTTTGCAGAATATGAGACTAGAATAATATGCCCTACATACACTACCAAAGTCCACATGGGAAAAATAAGAGACTCTAATAAAAAAAAAAAAACATACTATGCAAAATAAAGTCCCAATCCTCCATGCTTCTAATCTGCCTCCAAGCTCCAGCCTACTTCCTCCCTTGGAAGTGTATTCCATTCTGATAAACTGCATCTATTTCTGCTGTTACCTTCATTCCTTTGTTCGGTTCCTCACTGAAACACAAGAACCTGGAAATCCCAGCAGATGGCCACAAAACCCCAATTTCCACTGCTATCACAAGTGCCTGTAATCTCAGCACTGGGGAGACTAAGGATCCTCAGGAGTTAAAGGTTAGTGTGGACTATATAGCAATTATCAGGTTAGCCAAGACTACAAATGCATAGCAAGACATGCTTCATATAAAAATAAGGAAAAACTACTATACAGAGTAGCAAATACTGTCAATATCAACAAGAATATACTCACAGCCAGATAACAAGCTAAAAAAAAAATCTGACTATTTATGCAAAGCACCATCTACCTGAAACAGGTATTTATTTACTGCTTTTAACAAATATGATTCTGGAGATAGTACATCACATATGTGGAGTCAGTTATCAATAACATCAGGAAGCATGAAAGAGAACATAAAGGTTTACCAATAGCCATAGTCAGTCTCTAGACAACGCAGTGGCTTAGAGAATGCTTTTTGCCCTGGAATCCAAGACACACCCAATTAAGAATGTCAAACAGCAAGCAAAGATTTTTTTTTTTTGTAAATTGTAGAATTTAGAATACTGGCCACTCTTCCAAAGGACCAGGATTCAATTCCTAGCACTCACATGACAGCTCACAAACTCCAATCCCAGGTAGTCTGACACCCACATACAAACATACATGCAGGAAAACACCAACACACATGAAGTAAAAATACATTTAAAAAAGAAAGAAAACTGCAAAGACTCAGAGTTTTATGAAACATTACAAGCATAAAAAAATGATGGAGAAGAAATGCTCCTATATTCAACAAATGCTGGTGTTGAAGACAGACTACTAGACATTGTTCTGTGAATGTCCTGGTTTGGGGGGCGGGGGTAGGGGGAAGGGACTGGGGTGAGAGAAGGGCATAACTTGTAAAACTCCTCTCCTGAGGAAAAATTCTTAGTTGTTTAACATTTACATAGAATTCAAGAGTTACTTTTGTGTTTTTCAAATCAGGACTGAAAGAACTTAGTCAACCCTGTTGCTCATTTACTGGGTAGGACCAATCCACCACAGGCTAATTAGGTATGTGCATATTATGGTAATTTGCAGTAATTGTATGGTTAATGGGACACACAGTAATAATTCCGGGATTTGTTTTAATGTGCAAATATGGGTGTCAATATGCTTTAAATATAAATGCATGGAGAAAACCTCTAAGGCAAGAATCACCCCAAAAAATTAATAGTGATCATGGGGTGATGGGTCTGTGGCTAAAAACTGTTTTTATTTTGATCTTAGCCATTCTGATGGGTGTAAGGTGAAACCTCAGAGATGTTTTGATTTGCAGTTCCCTGATGACTAAGGACTTTGAACATTTTTTTAACTGCATCTCAGCCATTCAAGATTCCTCTGTTTGAGAATTCTCTGTTTAGCTCTGTACCCCAATTTTTAATTGGGTTATTTGGGTTGTTAGTGCCTAACTTTTTGAGTTCTTTGTAAATTTTGGATATTAGTCCTCTCTCAGATGTACTCAGTGGGGGTGACCTTAGCTGTGACTCACTACATTGAGAATAAGGAACCTGAAGAGACCACACCTCCTGTAGCCAGACAGGAACCCCAGTGGATTAATAGAGACACCAACACACACAAAACGTTCAACCCAAAATTTATCCTGTCTACAAGAAATGCAGGCATGGAGGACGGAACAGAGACTGAAGGAATGGCCAACCAATAACTGGCCCAACTAGAGACCCATCCCATGGGCAAGCACCAATCCCTAATACTGTTGATACTCTGTTATGCTGGCAGACATAAATCTAGCATGGCTGTGCTCTGAGAGGTCCCACCCAGTAGCTGACTCAGACAGATACAAACACACAGCCAAACAGTGGATGGAGCTTGGGGACTCTTATGGAAGAATAGGAGGAAGGATTGTGGACCCCAAAGGAGATAGGAACTCCACAGGAAGACCAACAGAGTCAACTAACCTGGACCCTTGGGGCTCTCAGAGACTGAACCACCAACCAAAGAGCATACATGGAGTGGATCTAGGTCCCCTGCACATATGTAGCAGTTGTGCAGCTTGGTCTTCACGTGGGTCCCATACCACTGGAGTCGGGGCTATCCCAAAAACTGTTGCCTATCTGTGAGATATGTTTTTCTAGCTCGGCTGCCTTGTCTGGCTTCAGTGAGAGAGGAAGAACCTAGCCTTGCAGAGAGTTGAAGAGGGGGTTGGGGAATGGGAATGAGGAAGATGCTGGGGGGTTCTCTCCCTCAAAGGAGAAGGGGAGGGGGGAGGGGAGAAAGGATTGTGGTAAGGTGTGACCAAGAGAGAGGCACTGAGCAGGATGTAAAATGGATAAGTAAAAAGTAAAATTAAGTTATTTTTTTAAATCTCATTAATACTCCAAGAAAATATCTAGAGCGCAGTGAAATAAAATCTATTTGCAAAGGTGCATAAATTGCACGGCCAGAAGGAAAACAGAATGAGTTCCTAGGCTGCACCACTAAAGCAAGGGCAACTTGAAAAGAACAGGGCTTTGTCCAAGACACAGGGAGTTGTTTGGAGGCAATCTTGAAGTTGCTTAATCTCCAAACAACTCCCTGTGTCTCCAGCTCCAAGACAACAACTTTTTTAAAAAGCCTGCATACTAGAAGGAGGCTCTCAAGTGGGGATTTTTTTTCCACGTGCAAAGGGAAGGTGCAGAGAGGCCTGCTGCATCTGGAAAAACTGCCATCTAAGGGTTGGAGAAGTGTATAATAAGCATTGACATCAGAGAAAAAGTCCATCTTTTCCTAGAATTTCTGCTGCCAGCCAATTAAATAAACATGAAAAAGCCAACCTACTGAGATTGACCAGACAGATCATACCAGGAACTCATATCTACCCAAATAGCTAAGCAGTCTACACCAATAACGGAAGCCTTCCTTAGTTCCACTCACAGACACATAACAACAGCATAAGAAAGTCCCTACCACATTTGAAAGATGTTGCTCCTCGAAGTATAGTACTGGCAAATTCCAAGCCCATGCACAGGAGTCCTGAGAGGCCCTGCTAGTCTCCCTCCTGAAGCAGGCCTGCACTTTCCTTTGAATGCTGTGGTTCTCTGCTGGCCAAGGGATACAACTGCTGAGGCAGAATGGGACTGCTGATAAGTAGGACCTACTGCCCAGGAGGCCACATGAGAGGTGTGTCAGTCCTTGGACATACTCCTCCCACTCCACTCAGCCTTTGATACTTATGCTCACGTGGCTGTGCTCACTGTCTTCCCTACAGCCTTCATCCCCTCTAACCCTAAAGGCCCACCTCATGGCCCAGGACACAATGCAGGCAGCCAATGGAGCCTTCCCTCCTGAGGACCCCACTTATTCCTCTCCAAAATCTCCTACTGGTGGTTATGCCCCAAGCATGCTACTGTCCAGTACCTGCCAAGCACTCCTACTTCTCTGCTTCTGGACAAGTATAAGAATATATAAGAATATAAGAATAATAACAAAGCTTTCTTAATTATTTTAACTCAATCTTCAAAGAAGTCAAGGGTGGCAAAAAAAAAGCACATATTTACTTAAGGGGGTCTTAAACAGTACTGTGAGCAAACAGGGCCCCATGAAGGGTAGAACTTGACCCAGGCTCAAGAGACCACCCTTTCCAGTCATCAGACTCTCCTATTTTCCTGAAAAACAAATAATCCAACAAACAAAAGTCCTTTTGTTCTCTGGCTGTTTCTTCAGCTTTAAGAACCAGAGAGTAGCACCAACTAGGTAGGAGAGTTTAAGAGAAGAATCCCTTTTATCTACAATGCCTCCTTATCCCACTGGACACCCATTCCCCAAGAAAGTTTCTTACACTTAAAACTGTTTGAAATCTACTGGTATCACAATCTCTCTAAGCTTTCCTCCCAGTGTCCCAAACAGAAAAGACAATGGACAAAAAAAAAAAAGAAAATGAGTAAACTTAACCATCCCTCGGAGTGCCTCTATGTACACCCAGAAATAACCACTATGATAATTTAGTCTGTAATATTGATAAGCTGCTACCCAGGCATAAACTTAACCATGAGATATTTTAAAAAATCATCCTTTTTCAAGGTAGTATATCTTTGCTTGCTACCTTCTTAGACTCCGTACATCATATCTGCATTTATCACTGAAAAACAAATCTCTACAGAGTTGGGTCGTGTTCTTTCATGTGATTGTGTATAGCTTATCTTTTCCAAACAGCACGAGATGGGTTTTCCTAAATTCAATTATCTGGCATCATAGATTATAGAATATTGTAGCAGAATTATTTGTCTGCCATTTTGAAGATGTAAGGAAAATTTTGCTCTCCCTAATGGTGTGCTTCCAGAGCTGGTGGTCTTATGTGGCTAAGACTGAGTATATATGCTTCTAAGAATCAAAGTCCACAAGCTTCCTGATGTAATAAAACATCAGAATACATGGTCAGGAGTGGAACCTGTGTTATAACCTGACCAGCCGGTCCTAAGAAGGGGACCTATGTGTTCTATCACCTGCAATCTTAGTGTGGTAAGATTGTTCAGAAACGTCGAGCTCAAGGAATTGTGACATGAAATGGGGGAGGGGGACTCATATTAACCTGTTTCTTCAACTGAGAGACACCAAGGAGAACCCTGAGCTAGACCAACAATAGTGCTGAACTATGGCAGCAGTTTACATAGGTCAGGGAGTCAAGTATGCAACCATAACCTTTGATCTTTCTCAGATTATAAATTTGCACACAGAAATATCTGGAATGCATGGCTGACAGAATGGTCCTGGAGAAATGTTTGGGTTGTTTTACCGTTCATTTATTCATTGTTTCTTGTTGTCCCCCGCCCCTTTTTGGCATAACTGGGTACTCAGCCCACAGACTTAATTGTACTGTGCAAGTACAAAGCTACTTCCAGCTGCAATGTAATTAATTAATGTAAAATTAATATCACATGTAAAATCTTAAAAATACATTTTCACAGAGTATATAATAAAGTACAGGTCTTAAATGTATGAAATGGCACCGAGTCATAAATAACTTAAAAGACATTTTTAAAAACGAAGACAACAAATTCAAATCTCAACTTAGTAACATTTTGAAGGTTAACAGTAATCTCAGTACACAATGGTACAGATACTGGCAAGGTTTTTGGTCAAAGGAGTTTTGCAGTATCTGTCCACTTGGCAGAAAACCACAGAAGGCACATTGTTTAAAATGAGGGCAACGATGTCCTAACAATGTTTGTCATAGCATTATTTTTTCTTTGTCAGACACAATGAAGGAACTGTTAATCATGTTACAGAAGATAGATATGATAGACTTGGGAAGTGGCATAGTGGCATATGCATTTAATCCCATCACTCAGGAGGCAGAGGTAGGCAGATCTCTGAGTTCAAAGCCAGCCTGGTTTACAGACTGAGTTCCAGGACAGACAAGGCTACACAGAGAAATCTTGTCTCAAAAAAGAAAAAAGAAAGAAAAGAAAATATGCTAATTATCTAATAGGGAAAAAAACTACTTCATAATCTAATATTAAACAGTATATTACCACAATTATGTAAAAATGAATGCAATATGTAAAACACGTTAAGAAAAGATTACACTTTTTCATTTATTCTCTTCCATATATATCAAAGTGACTACAACAGAAATGAATTAGAAAGTCAGGGTGGTGACACACTTCTCTGATCCCAGAACATGGAAGGCTGAGGCAGAAGACTAGAAAGAGACTGAAGCCCACAAGCTTACCCTATTTAAAAATAACTAACTAAACAAGCAAACAAAAGACACTGCCATTTCATCACATGGAATTCATGATAAATTAATAGTGAATATGTGAAAAACATTTCTTCAGCAGGTTTTGTAAACTCTCACACCTACTGGACAGGATCAAAGAAGCAGTCAGCCTTCTCCAT
Organism: Grammomys surdaster; assembly: GCF_004785775.1. Taxonomy (NCBI): domain Eukaryota; kingdom Metazoa; phylum Chordata; class Mammalia; order Rodentia; family Muridae; genus Grammomys; species Grammomys surdaster. The sequence continues at coordinate 1,950,805 of NW_021604661.1, read as the reverse complement.
GGGGACAATGAAGTAAAACTGCCAGATGATAGAGAAAGCAAGTAGAACTCCTGTGGGTCTTCTCTCAGTGCTGACATTCCTTTTAAGGTGGAAATGGGAGAAGTTATGGTTAGCAGAGCTACCACTCCCAGCCACACCTTGTATTCATCTCTTCCTTTGATAATGTAGTGACTGCAGACCCACCCCTTCAGCTCCAGGAGGTCGAAGACAACTACTTGTATAACTACCAGCTCTGCCCTCATGGGTGAAGGTTAAATTTATGTACATGTATGGGCAGCTTTGATCAAACAGGATCTGTGGGGCCGAGTCCTTCTAGTGAGAGTATAAAAAGCATGTGATTGTGCTAAATTACCACAAGGGATATGGGGAACAGACATATATTGGAGTGTAGCTACTTAGAATTTTTATTTGGGGTTTTCAAAGCATTTTGATGCGGACTTCCTTGGAATAGTGGAAAAATGAAAGGAGGAAGACAAAACTGAGTGGCTCAGCAAGGAGGAGTAGATGGGACTGTCAACTTTGCACAGAATAAAACGGGACATAGGCTTCAATGCTTGGAGGGAGGCAGCAGTACTTCAGTGGTAGTGTATATCTGAGTGCTTCAAGCTCTAGGCTCCACCCCCAGCAGAGAAGTAAGGGGTAGGGTAGTAATAATAATTATATATCTGGAAACCACAACCATAATTTAAAAGGAAAACATTCATAATATATGTGTCACTGTGGGATTAATTTCTATACCTGCAACATTAAATCAATTTTTCAAAATGTATACATAATGATGAGTGCACAAGAAAAGAAAGTTCACACAGAATGGGAATTAACTTTCATGCAAAATGTACTCATAAAATAAAAAGGTTGGACTTATGTAGTAAAATATTGTCAAAATCAAATTTAATTAATATAAAAATTTTGGACTTGTGAAGCCAATAAATCTGCTTCTAGAAATATAAGAATGTATGAAAATATTCTTTGTAATTTACAAAAGAAGTATCTTTGAAGAATGTATTAACATTTTCCTTCATGACTTAGTTCACTCAAAATTATACAGTGCTTTTCCTACTGGAAGGTAGGAATGACAACAGCAAAAGGTTACATTTAAGGAGATTTTATCATACCCAGACTCAAGTAAATAAATAAATACTAAATAAATAAAATGCTAGTTTCAAAATCTCTCCCTACTATGCATGTCAAGGCAAATAGTAGAGAGAGCAATAAGGTGACGTAGTAGGGAGGACTCAAGCTAAGAACCTGTTGCACTATTTATGCAGGCTATCACACTGAGGCACATATCAAAAGCATCACCCTTCATATTTGTGGCAACTGTGGCACACAGATGTGGACTCACATTCTACATTATACACTCTTTTATAGAACATATTTTGGTGCTAAATACATGAACAAAAGACACACTGGGAAGGAATGTAAACCTGGAAATAAAGGTGGTTTGAAATTTCAGTAAGGTACTTATTACATAGTTTAAATGGAAAGAAAAGGCATGTAGGAAACTGTTTAAGCACTACAGGATATTATGAAATGTCACACTGTATTTGTAAACAAAATTGCCCTGCTGAAATCAAACGCAAATTCATATACACAACATATTTATTTAGAACACACTGCTAGCCACTTTATGTACTTAAAAATCAATGGTGAGTTAAAAAAAAACCTAGTAACCTAGTACAGATCTTGTCCTTAGCAACAATACTTTTATAGTATTTGATATTGAGATGGGGGCTATGGGTTGTTCGTATTTTTCACATCGGTTATTAAATAATTTTGTCACACTGAAGAAAATCTTCAGGTGACAATGTGACTCAGCAATTACACATGTCAATGGAATTTTCTTATTTTCTAAATAAGTTTTTTAAGATGCTACAGAAAAGGTATAAATATGCATCCCAGTATGTTTAAAAGACCCGTATGGATTAGAAAAACCTCCGAGGAAATTACCATAAAAATGCAATTAATGGTGACCACTGGGTGATGGGACTGTAGGAAAAAAACTGTTTTCATTAACACTTTACAGAAAATATCCAAACGGAAGTGAAACAAAGTCTATACTGAAAGAACACATTGATAAAGGTCGACAAACCCCAGGGAAAGCAGAGGGTAGAAAAATAAGGCTTTTCAGAGAAGCTAAAATACAAGCTACAGTGTCTAGGCTGCCTCGCAACAGTAAAGCCAACTTGAAAAATAAAGGGATTTGTTCTAAGGCTGTGAATATCAACAAGGTAAACTCTAGAATTTATTAACTCAATTGCCAGTTCCAGACAGGCAGAAATCCTACTGGGAAAAAGGAAGGGGAGGGAAGGAGAAAGGGTAAGAAGAGAAGGGAAGAAGGAAAGGGGAAAAAGGCCTCTTTAGTTTAAAAAGACTCACAGTATTTTTTCAAACACATAGGGCAGAAGAGAAGGGGCTGTTTGGCACAATACTGCCATCTAAGACTTAAAAAAAACAGACAGGCACCCACATCGGAGGATCGTCCATCTTCGGAGGATCATCCATCTTTTCCGCTGCTTTTCTGACCACAGCCCATAAGATGAAGGCTGGGAAAGACAGGTGAGATGAACAACACACAACGAACTCAAACCTGAGCAGGGGGACTGGAGAACCATTCAAACAAAGGAAGCCTCTTTTAAGTCCCGCCCGCGGAACCATGGCAACAGCAACAGGAAGTCCCTACCACATTGGAATGATGAACTCTTCTTAGGGAAGGATTGGCTGGTTCAGAGTCTGCACGCATATGCTGGGGAGGTTGCTGGCAGTCTGGCTCGAGTCTTCTGCACTTTCCTTTCAATGCTGTAGTTGCCTGTTGCCTAAGAGACGCGGTTGGTGATGTCCAGAACCTGTTCCCGACAGCCTCCTGTGTCTCACGCTCAAGACGCATACAAGGACATGCTCCTCCCACTCACCCCAGCCTCGAACCCACTTCTGACGCATTCACTATCCTCTCGGCCCTCACTTATCTGAATCTAACTACCCACAGCAGTGTCCACGACGGCAAGCAAGCCTCCACTGGAACCTCTCATCCTTTGGGGCTTTCCCACCCACCCACGGTCACACCTGAGCAGCAGGGAAGAGCATGCAATAATGGATAGGCTCCCTCCCTGTATCTGAGCTCCAGGAGGCAATGACAAGAAATATCATAAAAGCTTTCTGAATTATTTTTAGCCCTATCCTAACATAACTGGGAAAATCATTTTTTGTGACAAAAACAGGTTCCACTTTTTAATGGAACTGTTTACCACCTTTTTAATGACAGGTTTGCCATTAAAAAACAAAAAAGACAGGCATATACACACAGTTTTTTACTTTTCCTGGGGTCTCCTGGGGTCCAAGGCAGAGCTTGGGCCAGGTTCTAAGAGAATTTCCCTTCCATCTTAGCTCCACAGTCCCTTTATTTTGAGACAAGGTGATAAGAAAGGCCCTGCTTCTTTAACTACTTGCTCCCGCCGTGCACCCCATTCCCCCACTACACCACGAGTAAAATCACTTAGATTTTAAATGTCTATATGCTCTCTAAGCTTTTCTTTCTACTCACTATCCTAGACAGGCAGAAAAATAATTTGAGAATTTGGATATTACAAAAATTAGTAAACTCTACCATCCTGAAGAGTACCAGCCATCCAAAAGTAACCTGTAAGGTTAGGCTACAACACTGATATGCCTTCACATTAAGAGAGTATCTGGAGAAAAAATTTCACTTTAAAGGTTTTTTTTTTTTAAAAAAAAAACCATACCATGTCCTATCTAGACAGTATGGTGGTACATAGACTGTAACAGCACTGAAAACTACTAAAGTCCATAGATATTTGAGTCCTTCCATTTCAGGTAAGGGTTTTTTGTTTTTGTTTTTTTTTTTAAAAAAAAAAAACAGGCTAAATTTTCAAATAGTAAGCTCATTATGCTTTTTCCAGTATGAAGTTCCTAATGGCAATGTAGGCTATGCTATTTTGTTACAGCACCCTTTCTGATTTAAGGTACATGAGGAAACCTTTACTCTAAAGTCATAAAGTAAAGTAGCAAAGGCCCTGTATACCTATCCTCAATAAGTCAATTAAACAAAGTAACAGTAAAAAGTGGAAAGATTTGGTTACTGCAGTCACAGAGGGCAGAGGAGCACAGAACTCCAGTGATCTGCCCCCAAGCCCATATTCAAGTGCATAGAAGTGACATTTAGGTTTAAACAGAGGGCAAAAAAAATATGCATAACTAAGCTGTCCTGGTCGTGGTGTGGTCCCAGCCCTCATAGTTTAGGCTCTTATAAGGTTAGTCCGACAAGCGGTCAGAAATGTAGGAACTCTATGTTCAAGAGTAGGTTCTCCCTCGGACTGGCACTGAGCTGCAGTATTTTAGATCCCCAGAATGAGATGCCTGGAGAGATTCCAATTCCTTGAGGTCTATTGTTCAACAGTTAGCCAAAAGGAGCAAATGTTCAGTATCTCCTTAAGATATCTTCATCCCTACCTGGACACTTAGACAAAGAAATATCAGATCACTTAGGAATGAAACTTGCTGTTTCCCAGAAGGAAAGTATATGTGCTCTGTCCTTGTCTATAATCTTAGCGTGGGGGGATTGTTCAAATGTATCCAAGGCAATATCACAATGTAAAAATTAAACAAGCGACTCAAATTCAGTATTTTTGTGAAAGTCTCAAGTAGTCCTCGCTGAATTCCAACTAGCTACATAACTGGCTACCTTGAATTCCAGATCCTCTTGCCTTGACCTCCTAAACGCTGGGATTACAGGTGTGTCCCACCATACTCAACTGTCACTCAAATGTAAATTGCTTTTTCAACTGATATGCATATGAGGCTAGACAAGAGGCAAGATGGTAGTTTATCAGGGGCAGGGAATGGAGTCTGTGATTCTACTGGGAACAGCCCCCCAGGGGGGGTTTTGAGTTTCTGAGAGCAGTTTTCCACCACCTTTTAAATATTTACTTATGAGGATATTTTCCCTTTTTGTCATTATTTTTTGCTGAGTTGGGGATTGAACCCAGAGCCTTGAAGTGCTAAGCAAACGCTCTAACACTGAATTTATAGTCCCGATCACAAAATACTCATTTTATGTTAATAGTATATTACATGATATCTTGTATGTTCATCTTTTATATAAAAAAGTATGTGAAAACAGATGTGGGGGCTGGAGAGATGGCTCAGCGGTTAAGAGCACTGACTGCTCTTCCAGAGGTCCTGAGTTCAAATCCCAGCAACCACATGGTGGCTCACAACCATCCATAATGAGATTGGATGCCCTCTTCTGGTGTGTCTGAAGACAGCTACAGTATATTCATAAATAAAATAAATAAATAAATCTAAACAAAAAGAAAAAAAGAAAACATGTATAGGTCTTAAATGAAAATGTAAACCTTTGATGTAATTTATAGGCAAGTCTCAATTTAGTAACATTTAAAAGAGTAACAATAATCTCAGGGTATAGTAATACAGACTCTTGATGAATGTTCTCAGAGGAATTTTGCAAAATGTATCTCAGAACAGTCTCAGCAGGAGCCAAGATATTCTAAAAAGAAACACTTGAGCCCCTGCCTAAGAAATAGGAATTTACCCCAAGAGTCTCATTTTGGGAAGGGAAATGCTGAACCCAGGTGCCAGCCAGGGAGGGAGCTTGTCTCCTGGAAAGATTTTGCACACTGCTCACAGTTTACATGGATGACCTTGAAGACCTAACAGGGATGTGTCAATGATGAGTAGGATCATATATCTGCTTAGTAATACAGAAGTCTTGCCTTCTACTGAATCCTAATGTCAGGACCTCCGAAATGGGGATGGCTAGACCTCTTTAGTTGTTCCTCTTTCCAATGTGGCCACACTGAAATCTTCACTGTTACCTGTCTCTCTAATTGGCTTATTGATAATAAATGGTTGGCCCAGCCTATCTTACAGCTGCTAAAACCAGGCTGCTATAACCCAGCAACTCCCAGAAATATGTCAACTTGTAGAACTGAACATGAGAATTATCATCTCAAATGTGGATAAGGATTTATTAACAATATTTTGTAGAGTAATAGAAAGAATGTCTTCCCAGTGGGAAATCACTCTGCATACTTCTGCATAATTAAGAGATTAATGAAGAAAAAGCTCTTTATGGCACTTGTCCAGCTCTGGCTAATGCTCAGAGGATCTAGCCAAAAATTTTGTTGTTTTTTTTTTTTTTTAATAGTTGTTAGCTGAGGTCATCTTGCCCACCTGGCAGAATTGTCCTCTTCCTGATGAAAGCAGAAGGGACATAATGGCAGACCAGGACCTAATGGTTGTAACCCTGCACTGCCCCCTTAGAGGCATGTTCTTTTTAATAGCTGGTTCTAAGTCAGGGTTGTCTCCTTTTGTTATAGGAATGGAACCTAACTGGAAGTCAATCTTGGTGACTGAATATTAGCAGAAACTTTCCCAGCAACCTGAAAACTTGAATAGTGGTCTAGACTCTGCTTTCTTAGTTTCCAACAAGTCATGTTAATACACTAGTTATCTTCCAGTTTTATTGGAAGGCAGCACTCATTTAGCTAAATTCTCCTCTGTGCCATTTAATACTTCCTAAGCAAGCTCCCTAGAAAATCCTTTATAGCATCAATTTTTACTACTTCGAGTTTCTCCTGCATCAGTTGCATTGTATTTTTTTCTATTTCAGAAACAATAGAGGATATTTTAAGTATTTTATAAAGGATAATATATGCAGAAGTACTGGATTCTGTGTTTCAACAAAATATACTAATTACCTAATAATAAACTAAACAACTTAAGAATTCAGTATGGGATACTATATTATCTCAAATAAAAAAAAAAAGAATATGATATACAAAACATGTTGGAAGTATAGAACCTATTACAAGGGATTTGTGTGAGTAGCTGGGTCACGGTTATTCTCTTTCCTTCTATCTTGTCTGTGTATTCCAAAATGACTACAATAGATATTTCCTGTTAGGCTAAATATGATGGCACAAGCTCGAAATTATACCTCAGGAGACTATCAGGATAATGAGACTTCTAAGCCAGTTTGGCTGAATAGCTAGACATTGTCTCAAAATAATATAGCAAAAATATAAAATGCCATTTTAGAGTAAGGGATTAATGATGGAGTGAAGGTATGAGGAAGAATGGCTTTGTAAACTCCTACAATCCACTGGATAGACTCCAGGGGGCAGTCTGGCCTCTTTGTGATGAAAATCAGGAAGTCAGGTTGTTGATGGACATATAAAAGAAGTATAATTTATGCTGGTCTTCTCTGCAAAACTGATAACCCCTTTAAAGTGGAAATAATATAATAATAGTGGTTGGTGAAGCCACAACTCCCACTGTTAATGAATACAAAAGGATTCACAATGGCTAAAATAAGCAAAGCCAAAACAAGACTGAAGAAAGATTTATTACCTACAACATAGAAAGAGAACACAGGGCTATTTTCAAAGCAATGCCCTCCTGAAACAGAGGGATTTTATTCAAGGATCCTATGCATATTCATATAGGGGTGGGCCTATTCCTAAGTATGTCCACTTAAGGTCATTAGAGCACACATCTAAAGAGATTAAAGGGATGAGCAGGAATGCTTCTCTCTAGGCATGCTCAGCTTATACCATTAAATTCTAGCTGAAAGTAAATGAAAATACTTTGAAGGAACATTAATACAGAAGTCTGCCCTGGAAGGTACCTGTTTCACTTAGAGGCTAGCACCATCAGTTTTTTCTCTTCATCTCTTTCACAGTAGCAGAAATTCTTGCCCTCACCATCCCATCTCCAGCAACTCCCGGTCCTTCCACCCAATCTGATGAAGAGAACAATTTGCACAACTGTCACATGCCTCCCTCATGGATACATGCATGTACAAGGAGCTTGCTGAATCAGAGTATGTGAGGTCCAACATTTCTACTGATATTATAGGACAGGGTCTAACAGAACTACATTACTACAAGTTTGAAAATTATGAGGAAGAAAAATAGGCAGTAAGGCAAAAATAGGGCAAGCTGGGGTGGTAGTGGTGATGCATACCTTTAATTCAAGCACTCAGGAGGCAGAGGCAGGGAGATTTCTGCGAGTTTGAGGCCAGCCTGTCTATACAGCTACTTCCAGAACAGCCAAGCCTACACACACACACACACACACACACACACACACACACACACACAAAGAGTCCAAGGCTAGAGATGGCTCGTTGGTTAAAAGTACTCGCTGCTTTTCCAGAGGAGAGTTTCAGTATCCCGCACCCACATCAAATGCCCCACGACTGCTTGTAACTCCAGTTCTAAGAGATCCAATGAGATCCAATACCCTCTTCTGACTACTCCTAGGGGAAATGCATATACAAGGTGGACAGACATTCAGATACACGCATATATGCATAAATAATAATCATTTTAAGAGTCCTAGAAGTATTTGCCTTCACAGGTAGCAAGTCTAGGAAAACAACTGAGAGTTTGAGAGAAATCACAAATGTGAGTTTTGTTTGGTATCTCCATAGGTAATTCAGGGAAACTTTACCAGGACACTGGGAAACAGGAAAAATTGGGATAAAATCCAGTGACAGAAGGGTAGACTGGGATGACATTTTTTAAAAAGTATTTATTATGCACATGAATATACTGTAGCTGTCCTCAGACACACCAGAAGAAGATATCAGATCCCATGACAAATGGTTGTGAGCCACAATGTGGTTGTTAGGAATTGAACTCATGACCTCTGGAAGAGTAGTAAATGCTTTTAACCACTGAGCCATCTCTCCAGCCCTATTGTTGTTGTTTGTTGTGTTTGTCTTTTATTACATATACAGAATTCTGCCTGTATGTATGCCTGTACGCAAGAAGAGGCACCAGATCTCATTACAGATGGTTGTGAGCCACCTTGTGGTTGCTGGGAATTGAACTCAGGACCTCTGTTGAGCAACCAGTGTTTTTAACCTCTAAGCCATCTCCCCAGCTCTTTTAGCATGAAGCCTTGAAGGAAAAAAAAAGGACACAGCATTATGGGCATGTCTCCATGGTAGAATGCTTATTTAACATTCTCCATGAACTGGGTTTCATGGGCAGCAGAAAGCGTCATAGACTTAGCTATAGAAAAATAAAAATTTCTATTCATCCTTAAATCAGAAGCACAATTAAAGAGCAAAACTCAACAGTAATAGTTACAATGTTTGTGATGCTTGGGGTTCATGTCTATATCTGTAGCTATTATCTAAGACTATTAAGACTATAATATTTTAAAGTCAATAAATGATAGTGAGGGTATAAAAATACAAGAATTTTTATATAATGGGTATTACCTTTCCTTCAGTGTATAACCAAGGTATACAGAGTCTATGTTCTTAATACAGTAAGTCTGCTTAAAGAAATATATTACAAACAATTCATTATAGTGAAAAATCTATACATACAAAATACTGTTCATTTTATAGAAAAGATATCTTTGAGAAATGTATAAATGTGCTTTCCTGACTCACATTTCTTTTATGGATTCCTACAAATGACACTGTTCTTTTTCTATCAGAAAGCAAAAATAAGGAGCTTAACATATACAGCATACACGAGCTGTGGCATTTAAAGAGTACATTTGTGGCTGAGGGTCATTTAGCTCACTTGGTAGGATACTTGTCTGACAGACACAAAGCCCAAGGCTTGATTCTAAGCCACATATAAACTGAGTATGGAGATTCACAGCTGTTACCCCAGCATTTAAGAGGTAGAAACAGAAGACCAAATCATTCTCAGCTACAGCTAGCTTGGGCTACATGAGACTCTATCTTTTTTCTTTTTAAGGTACATTTTATCATAGTGTCAATATTTTTTTTTAAAAAAGTCTACTCCACATTTTCAGAAATATGAGAAATAATAATAACATGACATGTAGCACTGGTTAGGACACAAGCTAAGAGCATGTTGTGCTATTATGAAAGCCATCATTTCCTGAAGCAGGTACTAATACCATCTAAAGTAGGAAATATGCCATGTAGATGTGGAGCCAATCATCAAGCGTCTCCAGACAGTACAAGAAGAACAGAAGTATTCACCCACGTCCCTGATCTCTTACACTCTACATTTAACATGCTTTGCTAGATGCTTTCCTGTTGCTAAATACCCAGGTGAAGAATTTTACTTGTAAACTTATGAAGATTCATTTGTATGTGTGTAAATGCTTTGCCTGAATATATGTCTATGTATCATGTGCCTGCCTGGTGCCCGTGGAGGTCAAAAGAGGAAAAGGGAATTGAAATCCCTGAAATTAAGAGTTATGGATGGTTATGGGCCACCATGTGGGTACTGGAACTTAAACCTGGGTCCTCTACAAAAGCAACAAGTGCTCTTAAACACTGAGCCATCTCTCCAGCCACAAAAGATTTATTTTAATTATAATAACATATTCAGAGCTCAGAAGAAAGTGTTATGTGGAAAGAAAAGCCATGGTTAGAAAACTGTTCAAACACTATAGAGTACTATGAAATATGTTATATTTATAAACATTTTTTTAAGCTGGCATGACAGCTCAGCAGTTAAGAGAAAATAATGTTCTTACAGAGGGCTCAAGTTCAATTCCCAACACCCATGTTTGGTGGCTCACAATAATAGCCTGTTATTACAGTCCCAAGGGATAGATGGGATGCCTTGGTGGGCACTGCACTTATGTGCACATACACACATATGCATGCAGCCATTAATGTATACACATACGCACACACACACAATTTAAAAATAAATCTTTAGGCCAGGCAGTGGTGGCACACGCCTTTAATCCCAGCACTTGGGAGCCAGAGGCAGGCAGATTTCTGAGTTCTAGGCCAGCCTGGTGTACAGAGTGAGTTCCTGGACAGCCAGGGCTACACAGAGAAACCCTGTCTCGAAAAACTAACTAACTAACTAACTAACTAACTAAATATTAAATAAATCTTTAAAATGTAGTCTTTTAAAAATTACTATGAAGAAATTATCACTCCTATACACACTGAGGAAAATATGCATATTGAACGCATACTTCTGAGCACTTTTTGGTGTGGTATGGAAAAAATGGTGAAAAGAAAGCAAATCATGTCCTTAGGACATGTAGAAAATGTTCACAGCTATTCGAATGATTGTTTGGTCAAGGTGATTCATATTAAATATGAGACTGGGTAATTAACACAGGGATTGGGTTCCAATCCCCAAAATAGCAGTTTGGCTCAGGCTAGACTCTTATTGAGTAAACAGCATCCTTCAGAAACCCTATAACATGGGTACCAGTTTGCTAGGAAACACCATTACTTTCTTACCTGCTCTTATGGTTCTTATAGTTCCGAAAGGGGAATCTACTTCTCTATTAACTGAGTCTCCAACAGTTAGTTGAGCCCCAAGCTAGTTCCCAGGGTGTTTCAGCTAACCTGTCTTCCTCCCAAACAACATAACCTTTATACCTAGCAGGACTCTCCTACTCTGCTCCCATAGCCCTAGTTATTGCCTGCCAGGTCCTCTCCTTCTCTCCCCCTCCCCTCTCACTGATCTATAATAAAAACAAACCTCTTCTTCCAACCAGGGAGTGGCCGTGTTGGTGGTTTCATTACTGAGCTCCTAGCTTACAACATGTAAATGATGTTTATTGTCATAAAGGTAGGTGTGTGTGTGTGTGTGTGTAAAGAAGCTGTGTCTATAGACTCATTGACTGACATGAACTGCAGAGAACTGTGATGATAGCAATGCTGTAGGTCCAGAGTTTAATGAACTTACCTTGAGCTAGTTCTAGACCTACAGAAGAATAGCCATTCCTTGCCCACCTCTATACTGAAACATCTTGTGACTAGTAGTAATCTTATGAAATCTATTAATTTAGATCACTAGCTTCCACCAACGCAAAAGCTCAGACAGCATATCTAGTTCTTTGATGTATCCTCCAGTGTATTTTAAACTTGCTTTATTCTCTAAAACTATAAAACTTCATGAAACTGCTTCCACGTTAGAACATGGTATTTGGAGTAACCTAAATCTGTCTTGAAGGCTATGGTCAGTCAAAATAGTTTCAGAATATACCATCTCTTATCTTCTTCAAGATGACAGCTCTAGTTATTGAGTTGGTGTGTGTTTGTAAAAAGCTGTTAAAAGTATCAAGGCAGATAAATATGGATATCCATATGTTTAAAATGTACCTTTATGGAGGAGAAAACCTACAAGGCAATTACCATAAAATATACATAATGATAAAACACAGGGCAATGAGACTGTATTAAGTATTGTTTTCATTACACTTTACAGAAATTTCTAGACTGAGACGAAACTGATTCTTTATTGCAAGAACATCCACATGCCCCAGGACAAAAGGAAGAAGTCTAATGCCTAGAATACCCCACAGGAGAAATAGTAATTTAAAAGGTAAAGCATTTTAAGTTCACAGACCCTGAATTTTAAGGCAAAAACCTCTAGAATGCAGCAATCAATGGCATCATCCCAGTAAGCAAAAACTCCAATCCCTCCTTTTTTTCAAACACAAGAGGTCATATCCTAGGGCAAAATTGCCACCGGATGGTCATAGAAACCAATTCACATACTTCAGAAGAATAGCTTGCTTTAAACTAGCTTCCAGCTTTGATCACTGGAAATGACATACCCAAGAAAATGGTGGAATGGCCAAAACCTTTACAAAATGCATTTATATTTTGCCAAGTGGACCCAGAAAATGATCCTTACCATATAAACATTCCCTGCTGTGGCCCTTGGAACCAGAAAGTTCCTGATTCACCTCATCAGAACTGAGCTGTTCCTATCCAAGAATTTGCAGGCCTTGAGCCTATACAGAAATAGCTAGTGAGGTCTCTTCAACTCTCCTTCTTGGTGCTCACCAAGATATACCTTCCCAATGTACAGTTAGTTGCTTGTAGGCTGATGGCTGGGATTGCTGATCTCCAGGAACAGCTGGCCCACCCACCATCATATATTGGTCCTTTGGACAGGCCTCCCATTCACGCCAGCCTTGAAACTCATTCCTCAGGAGGACAACTCAGTCTTTCAATACTCAGCCTAACTACCCACCACAGAGCCAAGGACACAGAGCAGAAGGCTACTGGATCCTCCTCCTCAAGAACCTTCTGGCTTCTGTTTGGTGTACCTGCACCTTTATCATTCCCCAGGCAGCAGAAAAGACTCTGTCTTTCTGTCACAGTCAGTAATAGACAGGTGTCCTGAATGTATCTGAGTCCCTGGACAAAGATAAGAAAACTGTAAGTTTTAAAAATTATTTAGGTCTATTCCCACATAACTGAAAAAGAAATCATATACACTGTACCAAAGCAAGCTTTCACTCTAAATACATCATAGGCACACATGGTTTTCTGAAAGGCAGGTTTTAGACCCAATTCCCTTTCTGTCTCATCTCTCTGTCCTTCTCTAGGCCAGTTACCCCTAAGTTTTGAAAACGGGGTAAAAACTGAAGTGATCAGCCTGCAGGAGGAGCAGATATTACACACCATGGCCTGAAGAAGTCACTCATCTCAAAGGAAGCTGACACAGACAGCCTGGGGTCTCTATGGCTGCAGAAAGCCCTTTTCTTTCTCTTCCCACCTAGCATCAGCATCCATAAAAACTACAGAGACTTGAGTTTTTTATTGCAAATTAGTGATATTCTCATGACAAACGTTTACCAAATAGCACATCATCCTTTCTCCTATATTTAACTACTACATCCATATTAAGTTGTGTTGTTTTGTTACAAAACCCTTTGTTTTGAAAGCGGAAAAGGTGCTAGCTGGTGTGAAGACAGACCTGTAGGAGTAGGAAGGTAATGGTGAGGGAGGATGAGTCATGGATCAGAAAAAGTTGTATGAAATACCATAACAAAATCTGTTACTAGTCCTAGCCAGAGCAATTAGGCAACACAAGGAGGTCAAAGGGATACAAATTGGAAAGGAAGAAGTCAAAATCTCACTACCTGCAGATGACATGATAGTATACTTAAGTGACCCCAAAACTTACACCAGAGAACTCCTAAACCTGATAAACAACTTTAGCAAAGTGGCTGGATATAAAACTAACTCAAGCAAATCAGTAGCCTTCCTCTACTCAAAGATAAACTGGCTGAGAAAGAAATTATGGAAATGACATCCTTCACAACAGTCACAAACAATGTAAAATACCCTGGTGTGAATCTAACCAAGCAAGTAAAAGACCTGTATGACAAGAACTTCAAGCCCCTGAAGAAAGAAATCGAAGCAAATCTCAGAAGATGGAAAGATCTCCCATGCTCATGGATTGGCAGGATTAATATTAAAATGGTTATCTTGCCAAAAGCTATCTACAGATTTAATGCAATCCCCATCAAAATTCCCACTCAATTCTTCACAGAGATAGAAAGAGCAATCTTAAAATTCATTTGGAATAACAAAAAACCCAGGATAGCAAAAATTACTCTCAGCAATAAAAGAACTTCTGGGGGAATCACCATCCCTGACTTCAAGCTGTACTACAAAGCAATAGTGATAAAAAACTGCATGGTATTGGAACAGAGACAAGCAGGAGAATCAATGGAATAGAATAGAAGACCCAGAAATGAACCCCCATACCTATGGTCACTTGATCTTTGACAAAGGAACTAAAACCATCCAATGGAAAAAGACAGCATTTCCAACAAATGGTGCTGGAACAACTGGAGGTCAGCATGTAGAAGAATGCAAATTGATCCATACTTATCTCTTTGTACAAAGCTCAATTCCAAGTGGATGAAGGACCTCCACATAAAACCAGCTACACTGAAACTAACAGAAGAGAAACTGGGGAAAAGCCTAGAACACATGGGCACAGGAGAAAAGTTCCTGAACAGGACACCAATGGCTTGTGCTTTAAGACCAAGAATTGACAAATGGGTCCTCATAAAACTGCAAAGCTTCTGTAAAGCAAAGGACACAGTCAATAGGACAAAGCGGCAACCAACAGATTGGGAAAAGATCTTCACCAACCCTACATCTGATAAAGGGCTAATATCCAAGGTATACAAAGAACTGAAGAAATTAGACTCTAGACAATCAAAGAACCCTATTAAAAAATGGAGCACAGAGCTGAACAAAGAATTCTCAACTGAGGAAGCTTGAATGTTTGAGAAGCACCTAAAGAAGTGTTCAGCATTCCTAGTCATCAGAGAAATGCAAATGAAAACAACCCTGAAATTCCACCTCACAGCAGTCAGAATGGCTAACATCAAAAGCACAGGTGACAGCAGATGTTGGCGAGGATGTGGAGAAAGAGGAACACTCCTCCACTGTTGGTGGGATTGTAAACTGGTACAATCACTATGGAAAGCAGTCTGCCAGTATCTCAGAAAATTGAACATAGTGTTACCTGAGGACCCAACTATACCACTCCTGAGCATATACCCAAAAGATATTTCAACATACAACAGGGACACATGCTCCACTATGTTCATAGCAGCCTTATTTATAATAGCCAGAAGTTGGAAAGAACCCAGATGTCCTTCAATAGAAGAATGGATACAGAAAATGTGGTACATTTATACAATGGAGTACTACTTAGCTATTAAAAACAATGAGTTCATGAAATTCTTAGGCAAATGGATGGAGCTGGAAAATATCATCCTGAGTGACGTGACCCAATCTCAAAAGAACATACATGGTATGCACTCACTGATAAGTGGATATTAGCCCAAAAGCTCACAATACCTAAGACACAATGCATAGACCACATGAAACTCAAGAAGAAGAAGGAAGACCAAAGTGTGGGTGCTTTGGTCCTTTCTAGAAGGAGTATCCAAAGTTTCAACCAGAGCTCCCAAAGTCTAAACCTCCAGCCTGAGAGCACAAAGGGAGGGACACATGTCTCCACCTGTATAGGTAATTGAGGGTGGCCTTGTCAGACATCAGTGGAAGTGGAGGGCCTTGGTCCCCAAAAGTTTGGATCCCCTAGTGTTAGGGAATTCGAGAGCAGGGAGATGGGACTGGGAGGATGTTTGGAGCACACTCTCATAAAAATAAGAGGAGGGGATATGGGATAAGGGGTTTTGGGGGAGAATGGGAGAGGAGATAACATTGAAAGGTAAATGCGTAAAATATAAAATTAAAAAAAAACATATAAAGGGTCTAAAAAAAGAGAGAATTTACTTATTTCAAATTATTTTCAAAAGTTTCTAGGTGATGCTAATTGGCTAAGATCTTATTTTAAGCTATCCACAAAAGAAATTAAGTCTCTGTTTAATATTCTCAAGAGAGATGTAAATCCTAATTTCCTTCAACAATTAATTGACAAAAGAGAAGTAATCTTACAAAAAGTAAAAGAAGCTATTACTAATCGATATATTATATAGTCTGATTAGTTGTCAGCTGTGCTATAACAGTCCTTTGATAAAAGAGATTATTAATATAGATTTATATTTCTTTAAATAGTGTCTTCATGACTCTCTGAGTGTGGAAGGAGTGACTGTTGGCACTTCTGCCCTGATTTTACAAGAACTCTGAAAAATTGGCTTTAAAAACAAAAGAGAGGGAATGATACCCCCCCAGAAGGAGTCCCCCTGAAATACTCTCCATCATGCCTTGTTCACTTTTAACTCTCTAAAACTGAAAGCTCATGGCAAATCTGCTGCTGACTGCCTCTAGCATCACTGAGATCAATAAAAACTATGCCACAGATATGGGGAAGGACCCTCTTACCCTTAAAGGGAATGGCCCAGACCCAGTTCCCTTATGGGGCCAAGGATTGATATGCCTGTTTGATACCACAGAAGGCACAGCTAACTGGCTACCAAAAAGATTAATGAAATAAATAGATACCCCCACAAAGCCAGACCCAACTATAAACAAGATGAATAACAATTTACATCCAGGGAAGAGAAATCTCCCTGAGAATTCCCTTTTTTTTCCTTTCTAGGTAAAAATGAATCACCCATGATGTCTGCTGTTAGAAGTTCTAATCCTGCTTTGAGTCTATCTGCAGTTGCTAAGCAGGATCTTGCAGTTGCCAAGCTTCAGAGGACATTGTGCAGGTGGGGAAAGGTAGGGGATAAGGGTAAGGGCGAGGGTCCTGGCTTCTGGCATCTCCCCCTTCTCTGTTTAGTTAGAGAAGGCGTCTTATGTTCAATCCCAACTATGTGAGTTTTGAATTTGGATGTCTAATTATGGGGGGTCTTAGACAAGTTCACAACCCCAAAACACTGATGTGAGATGAGTCACATCGATGGTCGAAGGCTTTAGGCTGTCGACGATGGGCAACGTCAAGGGACTCTGATGTGGGTGAAAGGAGGGTGAGAGCCCTGTCTTAGGCCATGTAGGCTGCACCCACTCCCAGCACCACGCAGGGAGACCATAACTCAAGCAGTGTACCATATCTTCTGAAGAACAGCAGGTAGATCATAATTCAAGGCAGTGTACCATATAGACCATGACATGTTTCAAGGCACAGGCCAAGAAGATTTTGTACTTTTCCACCACCTGGACCCTCTTACCCCCTCCCCTTGTAAAACAAAAAAAAAATAAGTCAGCATCCTCTCCGAGGAGCAAGATACTAGGGAAAAAAAAAAAAAAGAAGTTCTAATCCACATGCTGGCCTCCGAACTTATACTACTCAGACCTTTGAAGGGCCATTGACAAGAACAGCAAACAGCTAGAGATTGACATCACTAATCTGAAGAAATCCCTCGTTTCACTGTCTGAAGAGACCTCCAAAAATCACAAAGATCCTTGTTGGACTCGATTTACTCTATTACAGTAGAAAAGGCTGTGTACAGCTCTTGACTGTGTACAGCCCTTAAAGATGAATGTTGCCTTTACATAGACAAGACAGGGATGGTTAAAGAGAGCATGAAATAGGTCAGTGAAGGCCCTAAGAAAAATCAGAGAGAGAAAGAGACAGATGAATGCTGGTATAAGAACTTGTTTTCAGCCTCTCCATGGTTGTCAACCCAACTTCCTCCCATCTTGGGACCATTAATTGGGTTATTTTTGCTTATTTCTTTTGGTCCCTGGGCCTCAAATAGTCGGACTAACTCTGTGATGCAACAGATAAATAATTTGGTAGCAAAACCTATTCAGATACATTATCATAATTTAGCTATGGAGGACCACGAGACTCAAGATGAGGTTGTTACTTTATACAGGGTGTTTCCAAAACCCATCTCCACCCAACCTAAAAGAGGTGACTTCTGCCCCTAGACCAAGCAGAGAGAGGCCACCCAGAACCCCCTCTGACTGGCGATCTGAATTCTTGCTTAGGCTGCGAGGCTAAGCACTGCAAGGGAATATAAATAAAAGCTAAAAATATCTCTCTGGGTTCCCTGAGGTACAAGCTTGACTGCATAGGGGTTGATGTCAAAAGTATCCCCTCTCCAGGAAAAAGACATCAGGATGGGTATGGCCCTCATGCCTCCTCACTGGACAACGACAGGGGGGCCGGAGCCATTACAAGGTCCCCTTCAATTACTGGAGGTCAGGCCTCTATCCCTACCTTCGCAAGATTAGAATTGCCACAACCCTTCTATACTTAGAGAAGGGAGGAGATGTCAGGGTCAGCCCTGCTTACACACTGAAGGCCTAAAATCAGCCATAGGCCTAAAATCAGCAATAGGCCTGTCATACATGTATACTAACACCAAGTCTTGGGTGTCTGTGGAAAAACATTGAAACAGATGGCTATAAGCTATTGTAAACAGGCAGCTTTTGTGAAAATTTACCAGCCTGAGTAGTCATAGACCTTGTAAATAGGTAGCCTTGGCAGATAATACCAACTTAGATAAGGACAAGTGAATCATAGGCAGAGTCATAGTGACCTATCCCCTGAACCTTCACCCAGCTGATACCCTGTTCTGGAAGATATCTGTACTCCCCCTGAACACCCATGCTCCGGTGTCATCCCCTTCCCCACGTCCTGCCTTTCTGTGTTTATAACCCCTGTGTGAATGAATTACGATTTGAAAAAAATAAATAAATTATTTTTTAAAAAATCTGCTACTAATTTTAAAAACTAGCAGCCCTAGGTTTCCATTTTGAAGATCCAAAGAATTCTTTATTCTCTATAAAGTCATGATTATAAAATTGATGGTCTTAGAGTGTAAAATCACATGACTAAGTACATACTTTTGTGGCAGGAATTTCCCTGCCACAAGAGGAATCAAAGCCTTTTGGGAATTAAAACCTTAAAACTTCAGGATCCAAGGAAAACACCAGGCCACATGGCTGAAATTCCCTCTGACAATGGTCTTCAAGACCTTGTGTTCTGTCCTTCTCTGAATTCTTAGTTTGGCGGGGTTTTTCACACATGTCCAAGCCAAGGTACCACAAATACTAATGGGAAAAATTAATAATCGACTTTTACTTCAAGTTTATTCAGCTGAAGCACACTAAGTGTGACAGTGAGACGAGCTAACTCCACAGCAGAAGCGGGACTGGAATGTTTCTAGGGCAGTGGTTCTCAACCTTCTAAAGCTGTGACCCTTTCATGCAATTCATTCCCTGAGTTGTTGTGACCCCAACCATAAAATTATTTTCCTTGTTACTACTTTATAACTAATTCTGCTACTGTTAGAAATTGTAATGTAAATCTCTGTTTTCTAATGGTCAAAGATGGCCTCTGTGAAAGGGTCATTTGATCCCCAAAGGGGTTAACACCCACAGATGGACAACCCCTGCTCTAGAGCAAGGAGAAGGCCATGAGAATACAGTTAGCCCCAGAGAAATTGGACATTTCTCAGAATCTTATCTTTAGACAAAGAAAAGACTGAAGAGCCTGGTGCCAGCCAAAATAGGAGCCTGTCTCCCAGGGATGGATTTCACATGCTTCTAACAACATAACCTGTAGGAGAGACAGATCTAAGCTGATGCTGTGCCAAAGATGAGTGAGACCACATCTGAACCAGGGCTGTGGTTAGACATATTTCATGACCTCTTTATAAACCTACATCTCATGTCACAACGCTGAAGACGGATTTGGGAAGGAAGGGTGACACTGGAGCTCTGTTCTTCTTCCCAGTGTGCCAACATAGATACATACCTTCTCTCTGCTTTTCACTACTACTTGTCTCTTTCATTGCCCTATTAACAATAGGTGACAAGGCGAGCCGTCGGGGTCCAAGTTTTGACCCTAACAACTCCAGTAACACTAGGTTCCAAATACCAACAGGTGAGTTAGAAGTTTATGGTTGCCAGAATGATACTAGAGAAGCTTTCTCTTTACTGCTAAAGATTCTGATTGTTTTGTTTGAGATGAACCCAGGCCTTTGTGCATGCTAGGCCAGTGTCTCCTATTGAGTCATACACCTGGCCCCAATGTACTCATTCTAAACTATCTAGACCCTATATGATATCTCTGTAAAGAAGTAAATGTGTCTCTATTTGAAAATGTCATGATTATTGACATACAAAAATATATAAAAAAAAAGTAAGCCGGTTAAACAATTTGCATAGTATGAGGCAAATACAGAACACTTAACTACTTTTATATATTAGCAACAAACAATTAGAAAATTAAAACTTTAAACTCAGTTTATAGTACTGTAATGGATTGTTTTAACTGTCAACTTGACACAACTTATAACCAATCACCTGGAAAGAAATTCTCAATGAGGAATTATCTAGATCAGGTTGGTCTGTAGGCATGTCTATAGGAAATTGTTGGGACAGTTACTTGATATGGGAAGACCCAGCCCACTGTGAGCAGCACCATTCCCTAGCCAGAGGCCCTGGGTTGTAGCAAGCAAACAAGAATCGATGTTTATTCTCTCTCAGCTTTTTTTTTTTTCAAGACAGAGTTTCTCTGTATAGCCCTGGCTGTCCTGGAACTCACTCTGCAGACCAGGCTGGCCTCGAACTCAGAAATCCACCTGCCTCTGCCTCCCAAGTGCTGGGATTAAAGGCGTGAGCCGCCACTGCCCGGCAAAGATTTATTTATTTATTTTATGTATATGAGCACACTGTAGTTTTCCTCAGACACACCAGAAGAAGGCATTGGATCACATTGCAGATGGTTGTGAGCCACCATGTGGTTGCTGGGAATCGAACTCAGAACCTCTGGAAGAGCAGTCAGTGCTCTTAACTACTGAGCCATCTCTCCAGCCCCCTCTCTCAGCTTTTGACTGTAGATGTGAGAGTTTATATTCCTGCCTGGACTTACAGTAACAAACTTTAACTTCAAATTGTAAGCCAAATAAATCCTTTCATCCCTAATTTGCTTTTAATCTCCCTTTTGAGGAAGCAATGAAGTCAGCTTCTCAAAGGACAGAGAAAGCAGGTGGAGACCTGTAGCTCTGGGGGAATGGCAGAATGACACTGACTAGTGAAGTCACTAGTAGCCTTTGCTTATCTTCTCAGCTCACCTATTAACAGCCAAACCATCCATCAATCAACTCCCACACCATTCTCCACCAGTGACTCTTGGCCCTTCCATCTATTCTGAGGAAAAGGGCTGTTTCCCCAGTGGCTATCTCTGCTCTCATGGGGCTAAAAACAACGTGCATACTTGTGCAACTTATAGTGAACCAAAATCAGATAGGTCTGACACTTCTGAGAAGAGAAGGACGAAGACAAAAGTAAGGAAATTAAATTATTTAAAAACATATAATTGGGACATCCTTTCAAAAATCGCTGATAAACACCTTCACCAAACTGGCTGGATACAAAATTAACTGAAAGAAACCAGTAGCCCACCTTTATACAAATGATAAACAGGCCAAAAAAGAAATTAGGGAAACAATACCCTTTACAATAGTCACAAATAATATGAAATAATTTGGTGTAACTTTAACCAAGTAAGTGAGAGATCTGGAAGACAAGAATTTCAATTCCCTGAAGGAAAGAAATTGAAGATCTCAGAAGATGGAAAAATCTTCCATGCTCATGGATAGGAAGGATAAACATACTGTAAATGGCCCTCTTACAAAAGCAATCTACAAACTCAATGCAATCCCCACCAAAACCCAGCACAATTTTTATAGACCTTGAAAGAGCGATTCTCAACTTCATATGGAAAAATAAAAAACCCAGGATAGCCAAAACAATCCTGAACAATAAAAGAACTTTTCAGGAGATATCACCATCCCTGATCTCAAGGAGTTCTACAGAGCAATAGTGATAAAGATTGCATGATATTAGTACAGAAACAGACACGCTGATCAATGGAATCAAATGGAAGACCCAGAAATAAACCCATAGACCTATGGACACTTGATTTTTTGATAAAGAAACCAAAACTATACAAGGAAGAGAAAAAAGTATCTTCAACAAATGGTGCTAGTCTAAATTGGATGTCTGCATGTAGAAAAATGAAAATAGATCTGTATTTATCACCCTGCACAAAACTCAAGTCCAAGTGGATTAAGGAATTCAACATAAAACTGGACACACTAAATCAAATAGAAGAGAAAGTGGGAAATAGCCTCAAACACATTGGCACAGGGAGAATTTCCTGAACAGACAATGGTTTATGCTCTAAGATGAACAGTTGATAAACGGGACCTGATGAAACTGTAAAGCTTCTGTAAGGCAAAGAACACTGTCAGTAAGACAAAATGGCAGCATATAGATTAGGAAACGATGTTTACCAACC
>NW_021604661.1:1899920-1928296 GCF_004785775.1 Grammomys surdaster | reverse complement strand
TAAGACAAAATGGCAGCATATAGATTAGGAAACGATGTTTACCAACCCAACATCTGACAGAGGGCTAATATCCAAAATTCACAAAGAACTCAAGAAGTTAAGACACCAATAATGCAAATAACACCAATTTAAAATGGGATGCAGAGCTAAGAGAATTCTCAACAGAGGAATCTTGAAAGGCCAAGAAGCACTTAGAGAAATGCTCAAAGTCCTTAGTCATCAGAGAAATGCAAATCAAAACAACCCTGAGGTTCCATCTTATACCAGTCAGAATAGTTAAGATCAAAAACTCAAGTGATAGCATGTGCTGGCGAGGATGTGGAGCAAGGTGAGCACTCCTCCATTGCTGATGAGAGGGTAAACTTGTACAGTCACTGTGGAAATCAGATGGGTGGTTTCTCAGAAACATGGGAATACTTCTACCTCAAATCCCAGCTATACACTCCTGGGCATATACCCAAAAGATCCTCTAACATCCCACAAAGACTCAACTCTGTTCATAGCAGCTTTATTTGTAATAGCCAGAAACTGGAAACAACCTACATGTCTCTCAACTGAAGAATGGATAATATATTCATAAGATAAAAATAGTCGTGAGAGGCAGATGAAGGGAGGGAACTGGGAGGGGGAGGGGAATGGGAGGCTTCAGGATAAGGTGCGGGGGAAGGACAGGAGAGATGGCTAGATGGTCATGAAAATAAATGGAAATCTGCAACTGAAGGGGATGAAGAGGTGGGGGGCTATTTCCAGATCCAGACAGAGACCTGAGATAACGGAGGTGCCCAAGAATGAATGGAGGTGATCTTAGCTGGGACTCACAACATTGACGACGATATGGAACCTGAAGAAGCCACCACTTGTAGCCAGACATGAACCCCAGTGGCACAACAGGGACACCAACCCTCCCACAAAACTTTCAACCCCAAATTTATCTTGTCTACAAGAAATGCAGGCACAGGGTATGGAACAGAGACTCAGGGGATGGAACAGTGACTCAGGGAATGGCCAACCAATAACTGGCACAACTTGAGACCCATGCCATGGGCAAGCACCAATCCCTAACACTATTAATGCTTGCATGGCTGTCCTCTGAGAGGCTCCACCCAGCAGCTGACTCAGACAGATGCAGACACCCACAGCCAAACAGTGGATGGAGCTTGGGGACTCTTAGGGAAGAATAGGAGGAAGGATTGCAGGCCCCTAAGGGGAAAGGAACTCCACAGGAAGACTGACAGAGTCAACTAACCTGGACCCTTCAGGTTCTCAGTCTGAACCACCAACCAAAGAATATACGCAGGCTGGACCTAGGCCTCCTCTCACATATGTAGCAAATGAGCAGCTTGGTCTTCATATGGGTCCTGAACAACTAGAAAGGGAACTATCCCAAAAGCTGTTGTCTGTCCATAGGATATGGTCTTCTAGCTGGGATGCCTTGTCATGCCTCAGTGGGAGGATGTGCCTAGCCCAACAAACTTAAGTGCCTGGGTGGAGTGGATATTTGTAAAATAAGCATGACATAAGGAGATATGATTGTGTGTCTAGTTGACAAGGGGTAGACTTGTGAGGGATATTCTTGGTTGTCAGTTTACTACATCTGGAATAAACCAAAACATAAGCTTCTGGGCACACCTGTAAGGAACTTTTCTTGATTGGCTCATTTGAGGTGGGAAGACCCACCACCTTAAATCTGGGCCACACCTTCTGGTGGCAGCCTGTATTAGGACATGGAAGACAGAAGCTGTGGTGGCTACTCCTGGTTGTCAACTTGACTATATCTGGAATGAACTACAATCCAGAAATGAAGGGCACACCTGTGATCCAGATCTTGAGGCTGGAAGGAATGGGCTTCTGACCTGGATCTTGACCTGGGATGACACATGCTTTTGATCTTGAAGCATAGTGGCCATGAAAATTTTAGGCCCAGGCAAGGTAGAAAGTACATGCCTTTAATCCCAGGAGACTGAGGCAAGCAGATCTCTGAGTTCAAGGCCAGCCTGGAAAAAAAAGCAAGTTCTAAATCCTGGGGTGGTGGTACACACTTTAATTCTGCTGGAGGCCTACGCAAGGACATTGGAAGAAGGACTCACTCTTCTTCACCTGCACTTCCCAGCACATCTGTTGGAACCTACCTCTTCAGGATTCCAGCTTAGACAGAAGACCAGGTGAAACATATTAGCCTCATGGGACTGAGCAACTACAAGATTCTTGGCCTTCCCATCCACAGCTGCCCATTGTTGGGTTGGTTGGAGTGCAGACTGTAAGTCACCACAATAAATTCCCTTTATATAGAGAGACATCCTATAAGTTCTGTGACTCTAGAGAATCCTGACTAATACAGATGTTTTTGCTCTTTACCTGCTTGCCTTCATTCTCAGCGGCAAGTCCATTTCTTCACTGGTATTAGAGCCTAATTCTTCAGGATTCTGACATATACTAAGGATTGCAATATGGCCCAGCCCTTAGCACAACTGACTCCTTAATGAAAGTACCATTCTGGCTGTAAAACTCAACATGTAGACAGTTAAAATGAAAACAAAGACCTAATCTAGGAAAGTCCATAGTTCAGGAAAAGTCTCTAAATGTATCAGGCATGCTTTTGGCTTCTGTAGTTCTGCTTCTGGCTAATTGTTTTTGTTAACTGAAGTATGTCAACCCAGAACATGGTTTTTGTGTTTAAAAGCTCACCCTGAGAGTTTTTTGTGTTCTT
This sequence comes from Grammomys surdaster, assembly GCF_004785775.1. Lineage (NCBI taxonomy): Eukaryota > Metazoa > Chordata > Mammalia > Rodentia > Muridae > Grammomys > Grammomys surdaster. The sequence continues at coordinate 1,925,589 of NW_021604661.1, read as the reverse complement.
TATCCCCCCCTCCTACACACACACACACACACACACACACACACACACACACACACACAGAGTATATTCACCAGCCAGCTAATAGTTTCTATTGGCTTAAACCCATGTCTGAGTAGTCTTCTCTGGTGATACCCCACTTTTCCAGAGGTCCCACTGGAATCCCTGGAGACCAAACCTTTAGACATGAAAGGTCTGCGATTCCCTCAGAGAGAGGAAGAATGTGGTGGTCAGATTCCTAGGGGTGCACAATCCGAGATGTTCTAGGTCCCCAGGACTCCCTTTGATCAATCTTTGCCTAATGCATCAGAGAGGTATGACACCCCCACCACAAAAGGAAACAAATTATAAACTTACCTGGTCTGTCACCTCCAGAGTCTGGTTAAAGCGTCTTCTGTTTGGACACATAGGAGAGGTCGAATACAGCTGCTGATCCAGTGTCTGGGATCCATATGAGAAGTCTGTTCAGGTGTATGTGTGGTGGTCACCCCTGTTTGTTTTCACTTGTGTGTGTTGTATGTGTGTTTTGTTTCCCTTTATCGACCAGTGAGTTTCTGTGATGTGAGACACCATCCCCCAACTAAAGAGATCTGTATACCCTCTTATTAGGGACGTCAATTCTTTGGCTCTGCCATATCACCCAGGGAAAACAAACAAAATAAAAACAAAGAATACACAAAAAATGTCGCCACCGCTGCTGCTGCCGCCCCCCAACCCCCCACCACCCGCCACTGCTGTCTCGGCCGCTGCTGCCACCACCACTACCACCACCACCACCACCACCACTACCACCACACCACTATTCTTCCTGTCCTTCCTGCAGACTGCCCCACTGTTATATCACTCAACTCCTGTTCATGGTCCTGGTCCCTGTGTGACAGTGAGGAAGTGTCAGGCCTCCCATCCTGAGGATACCCTGCCATCTAAGCACACAGGTAGGGAGAAAGTTCCCCAAGGCAGGCATTCCCTTCTAAGCAGCCCCAGGGAAGGGAATGCGCTGAGCCCAAAAGAAAAAAAGTCCTGCTCCTCCCTTTTTGATGACTTACCTTCTTACCTTCTCCATTTCAGCCAGTGAACCAGGGAATTGAAAAATTCAAGACACACCATTGAGTAGAGAAACTGGCCCCTGGCTAGGCAGGGGCATCTCTGCCAGACAATGCAGACTGGGCAGAATGGATTTTCCATTCTGTCCAATACAAACCAAGGAGACATTAAACAATTTTAGAAGGATTAAAGACAGCTGCTAAAAAGATGTCCTTTTGTCACCCAGTTGGTCCCAAATGTTAAAAAAGTTATAAAAGTTAAATGTTTTTCTTTTTTCTTTTTTTTTTTTGTTTTTTTTAAAGGCGTGCACCACCACTGCCCAGCAAAACTCAAGTACTTTTTCTTTTTTTTTTTTTTTTCGAGACAGGGTTTCTCTGTGTAGCCCTGGCTGTCCTGGAACTCACTCTGTAGACCAGGCTGGCCTCGAACTCAGAAATCCACCTGCCTCTGCCTCCCAAGTGCTGGGATTAAAGGCGTGCGCCACCACTGCCCAAAATGTTTTTCAAGGTATAATTAGGTCCCAGTTGCTGGAGATAACTCAAAGGAAAAAAGAACTGATTAGAAAAAGGCCTTTTGCATAAACTGAAAGCCACTGTCAGGAGCCATCATAGGACAAGCTAGTAACTAACAGGTGATCTTCCTGAGATGTTCTGCTTTGGATTGTAATATAACCTGCTACCAATTTACTCTTATTAGACAAAGCTGTAAGATAATTCATTTTAGGAAAGATTCTTGCTATTAATATACTTTCCTGTTATTATTAAATATATATAACAATCACTAGGTATTATCCCATCCCTTTGGAGCAGATCTTTGCAGATCTACGAAGATGTGTTGTCTTGTAGTGATGCTGTATAGACAAATAGATGAATTCTTAAGTCTTAATGGTAATCCTACAAGAATTCCTAAAATTATATCAGTGATTATTAAGCTCTTTTATAGTGGAACTGCTATTAGATCCTTTCTGATAGTCAAAACTGCAATGAGAACTCTGCCAGTCTCCCAAGTGTCATCAGTTAATTGCTCTTAGATAGTAACCAGACTTTCTCCTACTCAGAGCACATTCCAATGAGGTTGTAAAACAATTAACCAAAGGTCATAAAAAAGGAACTAATGATTTATAATAGGTGTGGGGACAGAAGATATAATATCAACTGGGTTTATCTATACAAAACTTCACTAATAACTTAGTTATGGTTTTCAACCTTCAGTGAACCTGTGGAGCTAGACAGGTGATGGATGTTTAGTCAGATAATTACTCCTAATGGATACGTATGTAAACATTCTCTGTTGTAAACTTCTATTTCAATTTATGATTTGATTTTGTGTGTGAACTTTTGATGAACTTTTTAATGTGTGATTATGTATTCTGAAAGATGTGTAAGTACTGAGGACAAAGAGATGAGATGAAGAAATTTTTCCCTTTCCCTGCTTAGGATCTTTCTGCTTTTCCCCTTAGATAGCGTTCATAGGCAACTTTCTACAACTTAGTAATAAACGCAATAATCACTTTTCAAAGTGTCCCTTTTTCTTCCTGGGACTTCCCACTAGCAGGCATAAGTTAGAGCCCTCCAGTTCGTGCTGAACAAAGGCCACATTACTTAATCCCCTGCTGTTAGGCTACAGGTGTCAATCACCTAAGCCTGCAGTCTTTTACCCTCAGAAAGAGCAAGAAAGATTTTAGAACTTTTTAGAAGATATCATCAGCATTTCAGTACAGTTAGAGGGCTAGAACATCTGGAGACCCTCAGACTTTAAAGCCACACCAGAGTCCTACTCTGTACCCTCACCAGGCTGAGAGGCTCCTGGCAAGCCATCATCATCTTCTCTAATGATGAGACACAGTTAGACTTACAGATACCCAGCACAATTCTGGTGCCTTACCCTCAGTCAGAAGAATATCTCCTAGCCAAAAGTTCTGCCTCCAATCAAAAGATACAGCTGGACTATCTTTCAGATTGACAACAAAGATTTCCCGAGATGTGGGTAGAAATAAACCTCCTAGGACTGGCCTAACACCAAACTCCTACAATTATTCAACTAACCAGTTCATCCAGATTAACACCCATCCAGATTAAACAATACACAGTGACTACGAAAACAAAAGGAGAAATTGTAGTGCTTCATAGTCTGGCTTGGAGAAACAAGCATCCTAGTGCCCTGCCTGTCATCCTGGAATATGCCTCTCCTGTCTGAGAAGAAACCTGGACCTCTGATTCTAGTGAGTCTGATTCCTCCAGAGAAACAGGTGTACACTATCTTGGACCTGAAAGATGCATTATTCTTTATCTCCCATTGGCAGAGGTGAGTCAATCCATCTTTGCTTTTCAAGGGATAGACAGAAGAATGATACAGCAATCAACCTCCTGCCCTTCTGGCAGAGGTTTTCTGAGAACGTACATTCTAAAAGGCCTACTGAGGGGCTGTTGCAAGAGTTATAGACCTAAGGATACAGAATGCAGCTCTGTAGAGGCTATTTTGTGCCAGCTATTTTGGCTACCAGCTGAGGGGATGTGGAGGCAGCAGCCCAGGGCTGGGTCCTCCCTGAAGCAGCAGAGCAGGAGGGGGGGCTGCAAAACTTAGTCTTGCCAAAGAGTAGGGTTACTTTTTATAATAACATATACCTATCTTGACTTTAAGTTACTCTGAGGCCAGAAGCTGCAGGCCTCTGGATCTATTGACACTTGTTGCTAAAAGCAGGGTGATTAGGTAAAAGATTTATTGGTATCACTCCCTTCTCTGTCCAGGTTGACATAATCCTCCCTGGCTAGGCTGGTTAACTCTTTGTGAACCAGAGAGGAAGGAAAGGAAAAGAATTAAGATGTTTTATACAGGCAGATATGCACATACACATATATGTTCATACATACATTCAGATTCTCATTCTCACTTACACATTAACACATTCACATTTTTGTTGGGCCCAATCACCTGTCTCATACACTCCACAAGTATTCAAGCATGCTTACATACATACACACATACACCTTCATACATATGTACAGACAAACAGACATATACATTGGATGGATGGATGGATGGATGGATGGATGATAAATGGATGGGGCAGAGACCCCCCCAAGCCAAATCATCCAACCAATAACTTTCCTTTTTCTGGCTTTTAAATACGTTCTTAGATAAAAAGTTCTTTAGAAAATCACCTCCGAGATAGAATATTAGATAAAATGGGAGTTACAGAAGGATGCTGATATTAAGTTCAAAGCAGTGTTTCCTTCTGTAAGCATGTTATAAGTTCAAAGCAACAGTTTTTACATGGCCTTGCCTTATCATAGTGCACGCCTGTGGCTTCATCCTTGGACCTTCATGCTTTTCCTTGAACAAAAAATTGTCCCAAGTCTATATCTCCTTTCACTGTAAGTATGAAAGCTCACTGTATTTCTTATTTATGCAGCCTTTACTTACTATTATGAGCAGTGGGCACCTTCTGTTCTTGATTCTAACTTTGTTACATCTTTCTAGCAAATCGACTAAGATCGTTTCTTAAAACTTTCTTCCTAAAACTATTTGAATAAAATCAGGAATTCTGTAGACCCATTAACTCATCTAAAGTGCACTAACTCATGAAAGTTCATCTTTATGCTGATCTGCAGGAAATCTGAACAATAGGGTGGGCTGATGCCCAGGGATTGTTATATTAATTTAATTTAATAAGCACAGGAAAGGCATATCAGCTGCAAGAAGCAATCCTGAAATGAAGTCTCTTTGGTACCTTACCACAGAGCTCACCCATCACAGACCAAAAGTAGTGGGCCACCTCCAGGAAGGTGACTTGCTAGCCTTGGCCTATCCTAGATGGCTCCTGACAGGGAGGCAAAAGGAGCCTGTCTGCACAGAGTAGGATTGTTGCCATCCTTCAGATCCCAAAAGACTAAGAGACAGGTACAAGGGTTCCTAGGTGCAACCGAATATAGCTGCTTCTGGATACCACAGTTTGTGGAAACAGCCAAGCCTCTATACAGCAGCACAACGGGGTGAGGGTAGTACTGAGCCCCTAATCTGGACTGAGACCAAACAAAAGACATTTGAGACTTTAAAAACAGCTCTGACTTCAGCTCCAGCCCTAGCACTTCCAGATGTCTCTAAACCTTTTCATCTGTTTGTTCATGAAACAAAAGGGGTTTTAGCCCGAACTCTGGGGCCTTGGGAACACCTTATGATGTACTTGTCTAAACAATTGGACCCTTTAGCCACAAGGTGGCCTACCTGTCTAAGAGCTGTGGCAGCTACTGCTAGTAGCCCTGAAAAAACAAACAAGGTAACTCTGGGTCAAGATGTTTTCCCACAGCACCCCACACCCTCCTCCAAGGACACCAAAACACTCTGTCCAATTAGTGTGTCCTAATTACTAGATCCTACTCCTGGACCACCCTGGAGTCTGGTTTGAGAAACACACCACCATCAATCCTGCTACCCTCTTGCCTATTGACAACCTGCAGGTGCTCATCCATGACTGTCAGGAGATGAAACCAGGTATGTGGGAGCTGCAGGGGTTACTTTAACTGAATCGATCTGAGCCCAAGTCAGGTACCTCAGGCTCAAAGGCAGACACAGAGACCAGCAGTTGGCAGATCTTACCCAGGATCTCAGATGGGGAAAAGCAACATCCACCATGGAATCCACAGACAGTCATTATGTGTCTACTACTGTACATGTTCCCATGATGTGTAGAGAAAGAGGGCTTCCCACGCCAGGGAAAAAGAACATTAGAAAATATCGGCCGTCCTAGAGACTGTGTGGCTTCCCCTATAATTACGAAGTCCACCACTGCCAGGCCACTGACCTGCTTACCTGACAAATGATTGATATTCTGATGACTTACCCCCAACCTAATGCTGCCTGAGAATCCATGTTGAAGAAGAAATGCACAGCTCAAACCCACAGACAGGTTGATGGAGGACACCAGAGAGAAAGGTCATTCTCCCAGTGGAAGAGATCATCTGAGGTCCACAAAACTTCTGAGTTGCTCAGACTAAGGTATGTTATGCCTAGATTAGATAATCTAGCATGGCATGTCTCAGCCAGATGCCAGGTTTGTGCTCCAGTGAATCCAAAACAGAGAGCCCTTACCCAGGAAAGGGTCCAAATGAGAGACCAAAACGCTGGTGAACTCTGGGAAAACTGACTTTACCAAGATCCAGCCTGCTGGGGGAGGATACAAGAACTAGCTAGTTTCTGTAGATAGATTTTCCTAGTGGGTAGAAGTGTCCCCACCAAGACTGAAACTGCTCAAATAATAGCTAAAAAGCCCCTACAAACCTGTTCCCTGATTTGGCCTCCTCCTAACAACAGAGTCTGACAATGGCCCAGCATTCATAGCCAAAACCTTTCAATAGCTAAGGCTTTAGACAGATTGAAAACTTCATTGTGCTTCTAGACCAATGATACTGTCTGCCTCAGAGTTCTGGGCAGGTAAGAAGAATAAACAGGACATTAAAAGAAACTATCAAAATTCTCAGTAGAGTTCAGAGAAGGATGAGTAGGCCTCCTTCCTTTGCTTTGCTTTGGGCCTACCTCACCCCATACAGGAAAGGATTTACCACCTGTGAGATTATGTTTGCACGACCACCCGCACTGCTTCCCAGGCTCAGAGACCAGCAGTTGACAGGACTCTCTAACCATTCTTTGTCAAGTCACCACAGACCCCAGTCCTCCATACAGGTTGTTCATTGGACTATTTGAGAGATACAGCTGGCCTCTGAGTTCACCACAGGTTCCCCATGTTTGAGTCTACTGATACTGTCTGCGTTAAGACAGTAGCCAAAGCTGCACTGAAACCAACTTGAGAAGGTCCCTATAAGTGATTCTCCCCACCCCTAAGGCCAGGAAGACAGAGGGAGCTGGAACTAACCTAGAAGGGCAAGCATGAGATGATTCTCCCCACTCCTAAGGCCAGGAAGACAAAGGGAGCTGGAACTGACCTAGAAGGGCAAGCATGAGGTGATTCTCCCTACCCCTAAGGCTGTGAAGACTGCTGGCATTACAGCATGGACCCTGACCACACCCAGGCCAAGAAATTGGAAAGCCACAGACGCTGCTGCCAAATGGACTGTCTCTGGACTATGGACCGACTGAAATTGAGTTGTCATTGGACCTAGGGCTCTTCCACTTCCTGCCCCTCTAACTTCTTCCAATGAGTATGTTTGATATGAAGACAGGATTACGATCCAACTCCGGCCACCCTCAGGCCTGGACTGGAAACTGAGGAAGACAGACACAGGCAACATGTTAGCTAGTGTGACCTCTACTTGCTGATGGCCACTTTAAGTGCCTGGTTGTATGGAGACAAAAATATATGAGAGAATTTATGTTTTGAGGGAGCAATACAATGTTGATGTGTACCTTGCATCTGTGTCCCCTAGTTGTCAGAAACAAGGAAGTTTCCATTGCAAAAATTGGGGTTGTAGAACGGAAGCTTCCTAAAATTTTCCTTTAAAGGAGTCTGGCCTTTAGGAAACAGGAAAAACCTGGAAAATCAGACTCTATGCCACAGGAAAGGACTCTGGAGAATACAGTTAATTATTCCCAGCCAGAAACCAGCTAAGATTGCAGGTTATGCCTAAACATTCAGTCCCTGTACTACATAGGGATAGGAACTAAGCAGACTGTCAGGCCATTGACTGAAAAAACTCAGTGTGACTGGAGACAGCCCAAATTAAAGTTAGAGGGTTTATAAAGGACTAAAACTTGTTCAATATCCAAAACCTTTGATGTAGGCACTTCCCTTATTCTGATGCCTGCTCTTCTGTTTTATGGATTAACTCATCTGGATGACAAGCAATATTCCTGAATCCTTCAGACCATCACTTGGTGGGCATGTACCAATGGTTTGATTAAATGTGCCTCTTCTGATGCTTTCCAAACTAAGAAAACTGGTTGATCAGGACCTAGAGTTATTAAAGCAACAGTTAGATTCCCTTCCAAAATGGTCCTACAAAATTGGAGAGGCTTAGACTTACTTCTCAGGAGATAAAAGGGCCTATATATGGTTTGCAAGAAACGTGTTGTTTCTATCTTAATCAATTAAGAGTAATTAGTAGAAATCTTGCTGTAGTTGGAAAACCCTTAAAAACAAAAGAGAGACAAACACATAAGTCAGATACTTGGTACCAGTTTCTGTTCTCTTTGTCCCCCTGGCTAACTACTCTGCTATCAGCACTGACTTGGCCTTTGATTCTCATTTTAATTAGATTAACAGAGGGCCTTGCATCTTAAATTATATGGCCAATATTCAATAAAATTACTGGTTCTTAGGAACAACTACATATTTTTAAAGCAGGATGAGTCCACAATTTAACTCATTCAGTAAGACGGATGGGTAATGTAACAAGGCCCCAGACTTGAGTATGCCTTCAGACATTAGCACAACTGACTCCATGATGGAAGTATCATTTAGGCTGTAAAACTCAGCACAAATACAGCACCATTGCCAAAATTAAAACAAAAGCCTAATCCATCAAAGTTCAGAGTTCTGGGAAAGTTTCTAAATGTACTAACCTTACTTTTGGCTTCTATAGTTTCATCCCCAGCTAACTGTTTTTGTTAACTGAAGTATATTAACACAGGATATGATTCTTGTGCTTCAAAGGTCACCTTGAGGAAGGCTCAGGGCTCCATTGGAATTCCAAACACCCAGTGTAGTTGCCGGCTGGCTAATAAAGATATTCTATTTACTTAAACACACATCTGAAGTCTTTTCTCATATAACATATATTTATAATATATAATGACTGACATACTTGAATGATAGCAAAATATAAGATCAAATGATGTGAAAAATAATGACAGTATAAATGCCCCATGGGAGATTCTGATGAACCCTCTGCATGTATACTGTCATTATTTTGACATTATCTGATATTATATTTTGTTATCATTCAAGTATGTGTCAGTTATTTATTATACGTTATAAAGAACTTCTCATTCTAACATTATTATTTTTGCTCTTTAAATCCCACCATTACTGAAATGTAGGAAAGCATCTTTACACTGTTTCTTTGTTCACTGCCAGTATTTTTATCCCAGAGCCCTCCCTTTCTTACTTGATATGAATGTATGAAGAAAAGGGGCCTCACAGAGGAAATGGATGTACGATTCCGTTGTCTTAGTAACAGCTCCACTTCTAATCTCTCCTGAGTGACTCAGCCCAGGCAGGGACATTGTGCTTGGCAAACAGGAACAGGTAATAGCCTTCTTTCCTCTTTGTTGTTCAGTGCTAAGAGGCTGAAACAAAGACATAAAGATCGTTGCCAGGGAGACCAAAGCAGAATCTATCAAAACCATGAAGGAGAAAATGTCAAGCATAATACAAAATGGAAGGTAGATCCATTTTGATACTCCCACAATCCTGGATTGAGATTCTTATGTGTTCATTCGAAGGGCTCTTGTTGTGTACACACAAGGGATTCTTCCTGCACAGATAACCACAAAGACATAATGAATTGTTAGACAAAGGGACACAGGAAAATTAGAGAAGCCAGACAGTAATGGGAGACATAAAAATTTTTAAAACCACGTATTTCACTGGATGGTGGTGCATGCTTTTAATCTTAGCACTCAGGAAGCAGAAGGAAGTGGATCTCTGTGAGTTCATGGCCAGACTAGTCCACAGAGCGAGTTCCCACATAGACAAGGGTACATGAAGAAACCCTGTCTCAAAAACAAACAAACAAACAAATGAAATAAATAAATAAATGAAATCAAGTATTTCCTTTCAAGACTTATTTCAACATGCACGTTCTATTTTAACCCATATTTATATAGAATTGTCAAACATGCTTTATGTGAAAGAAAATATATCTTCTGTTTGTTTATTAATAATTCCCATTAGGACATACCTGAACCTCAGGAACCTATGCTGCCTTCTGGCAGCTCTCCCTTTATGCACTGCAAAGTGGCACCTCCTGGACAGGCATGCGGGTCGGCTCAGCTGACCTACAGCAGCTTCCAAACAAGAAGGGAAAGAAAAGCTTCTGTGTCCTCATGCATTTGGCTGAATTCCTAAATCACTGCTGGCGTACCCTGACCCCACACCAAATGTTGAAGGGAAAGAGACAGAAGAAAATCTTTCTGGTTCCAGCCTTTGTATTACTGCAACCTTGTTTTCTGTCCTGGGGTCTCTCTGTGTCCACCCTTCCTTATTATCCTGTTTAGTTTTTGTTTGTTTCTTTTTTTTTTTTTGATAGACTTGATAGATACAAACTACAGTCACTTTAGAGGAAACCTCAATTGAGACAACATCCCCAGAAGACTAGCATTTAGGCAAGCCTGTAGGGCATTTTCTTGAATTGATGATTGATTCAAGAAAGCCCCACTCACTATGTCTGGTGCCAATCCTGGGTCCTGATTTGTGTTAAAAAACAAACAAACAAACAGACAAACAACAACAAAATTAAACAGGCTGAGCCAAGCAATGGTGGCGCACACTTTCAGTCCCAGTACCCAGGAGGCAGAGGCAAGAGGATCTCTGGGAGTTTGAAGCCAGCCTTGCCTACAGAGCTAATTCTAGGACAGTTAAGGCTACATAAAGAAACCAAATCTCGAACAACCAAAAACCAAAAAGCAGGCTGAGCGAGTCATGAAGCACTTGAAGCAGCACTCCTCCATGGTCTCTAGTTCAGTTCCTGCCTCTAAGTTTCTGCTTCACTTGAGCACCTGCCTTGACTTCCCTCAGCGATAGACTGTTGCCTGGAAGTATAAGATAAAATAAACCTTTTCATCCCCACATTGCTTTTGACCACTGTCTTTATCATAGCAATAGAGACCTAACACTGAAGCTGAAGATACCTTGTATCAATGAAGCAGGTAACAGAGACCCCTAAGCTTACTAGGGATCCCAGGGACAAATAAGGAAGCAAAATCCAATGAAGTTCCAGACCCATGCTGTACCCACCATTTGAATGAGAATGGCCCTCATAGGGTCCTAGGTTAGAATACTTAGTCACTAGGGAGTGGGACTTTTTGAAAGAACTAGGAGGTGTGGTCTTGTTGGATAAAGAGTATTACTGGGGGTGGGCTTTGAGATTTTAAAGCCCATCCCAGGCCCAGAGATTCACTCTCTTCCTGCTGCCCCCATATCCAGATGTAGAACTCTTAGGTAATTCTCCACCACCATGTCTGCCTGCATGCTCCCATGCTTCCTGCCTTGGTGATAATATACTGAACCTCTGAAACTGTAAGCAAGCCCCAATTAAATGCTTTCTTTGCTGAGATCATAGTATCTCTTCACAGCAAAAAACAAAAACAAAAACAAAAACAAAAAAAACCCAAAAAACAAAAAAACCAAACCAAACCAAACCAAACCAAACCAAAACAAAACAAAACAAAAAACCCACTAAGACATATGCTCTCTAGAAAGAAGCTCCATATCTACTTTTGCAGGCTATCTATGTCTTATTTTTCCATTTACATTAGCTTAGAAGTGAGGCATAGGTGTTCATACCAGTATGTGTATAACGTATGCACATACACACATATATACACATATATACATGGAATATATATATATATATATATCCCAGTACATACACACAACAGACATACACACACATACATGAATATAGACAGACAGACAGACAGACAGAAAACAAAAGGTAGACTAGCATAGATGTCATATCCTCCAGGAAGCATCATCTGCCATTTTTGCATGTTATAGACAAATAATCCTACTATGTGCTTCCCTGATGTCTCATTTTTCATCTAACACAACTCCAACCACCAGTTACTAGAGCACCCAATTGTTTTTCTATTTTCTTGTCTTATCCTGAGAATTGGTAGAAGCTTAGCACTCTAGTGTGGTCACTATTATATCAGAGTGCCTAGTACCAAAACCTAGATATTGAAAGATATTCAACAAGTATCTATTAAATTAAATTTTAAAACACTCAAATAAAATCAGAACATTTCTAATATACCATAACAGTGGTTTAATATCCTAAATGTATATAAGGAATTTAGACATCTCAATAGTGATAAAAGAACCCAATTAAACATGAGCAGATGGGCCTACTGGTACATTAACAGAGCAGTGATAGATAGCTTACCTAGCATGTGAGAAACCTAGGCTTAATCCCCAGCTCAGGGAAAAACGAAGGCAAAGGCAAAAAAAAAAAAAAATTGGATCAATATGTTTCCAAAGAAGACTGCTAATGTTTGAATATGGAATATACCTAGCTGGAAATATCTTCAGCTGGTGGTGATATTTGGGCTGTGGAACCTTTAAAAGGTGGGGCCTTGCTAGAAGAAGTGGCTCATTGAGGATCAGATCTCGGGTGTTATAAGCCCTGCCCTAAGTCTCAGTCTCTGTGTGTCTATGTGTCTCTGTCCGTGTCTCTTTCTGTCCATCTGTCTGTCTGCTTAGATCAGTTAATTTATGTACGCATTTCATGAACAACAGATCACATATGTGATTGTAGTGCTATAAGATTATATCATAGTACACTCTAGGATGTTTACATGGTGATGAAAACACCAAACAGCACACTTTCCAAAACATATTTCTATTGTTAAACCACACCACACGCCACTTGATAAAGGACTGGGACATATGAAGGTCTCCCTAGGTAACCCTCGTAAAACGTGTCAATAAACTATTCTAAGATTAACACTCCAGCTCTTACTAAAAAGGAAAGTGAAGGAACTGGACAGGCAGACATGGCAGGTGTGGTTTCAAGGCACACACTTCAGACAAGATAAGACCGAGGTTTAGCTCCTCTTATTCTCAGATGGTACCTTACTTGTAAATCAAGGAAGATAAATGACTATATCAGACAACTGGTGGGGAAAATTACTGCATGGACACTGACCCTGACCCTTGAAGATTAATTTCCCTACCAGAATTTCCTCCAAACTACAGCGGACTATGGCAACTAAAACTATCAGAGAGATCTTAGCATCAGTAACATTTCTGTTTCTGTTTCATTCATAAGAAGTTAACCTCAGAGAATCATGTCATTTCCTTTGCAAGAGCCAACTTGGTTAAGATAACACAACTTATTGCATGATTATAACCACATAAAACAATACAAATTAGCAAATCTAGCAATGTATAATGCATTCTTATCACTGTAAGTTTATCCTCCTGGAATAAACTTACAGAGAAACACAGACAGACAGATAGACAGACAGACAGACAGACACACACACACACACACCCTTACTCAAATCTAGGGCCAAGTCTTACAATCTTAGAAGATACTGTACACAGATCTGAATACACGTTGTTTGTGTAAAACTTAAAAGCAGCTTCATAACTTTCAAATTCCCTGGAAATCACATTATTAGAGCGCATGTGACATCAGCATGGATCTTCTGAAATAATTTCAGAGCATACAAAGGATGTGCTTATCAAAAGTGAACATTGATTCTCAAACATTGTTTATATCAGAAAATAGTTGCCACAGATCATTTCCCCATCAGAAGAATCATAAGGCCCTGGCTGACCACCTATTTTCACCTTTCATAATAAAAAACATTAACAGATATATTCGACTGTGTTGAAAAATATAAATACCTGTCTAAAGCTCTGTATATAACATTCAAATGGGTGATGGGGGACTTTAATGGCCGTCAGCCGTCCAGAAGATGCAGTTACTATTTGTTACACTAGGGGCAGCAATGTATAAGGAATGGCAAAGTAAGTATTTTAATTACATTTGCACTGCAGTCGGGTAGGTGACCAAATACTGACACCTATTAATTAGACATTTGAACGATCAATTTTTTTGGCTACATTTTTCTCATTTTAAGAGGATTTCTTGGGAAATGTTTGGTTCATTTCTTTGTTTTTTTTTTAAAGCTAAAAGAAATTCTGCTCCCACCCTAAGTTCTCTCCCCTCTAGCTGACTCCATGAGACAGTCTTGTCAGGATTTCATGAGACTCAGACATGGAGCACAATTAGCAACTAAGAGTATGGATGGGGCCAGCAGAAAGAATAGAAGGCGCCAAGGGCAGAATTCATGGTCTTTCTGAAGAGAGAGTCCAAATTAACCCTGTAGGAAAATCTGGTTTTGTGTGTGTGTGTGTGTGTGTGTGTGTGTGTGTGTGTGTGTGTGTGTGTGTTTGTGCGTGTGCGCGCGCATGCACGCATGCACACTTTCCTGCAAAATAATTGTAAGGACTATTAAATGTCTATATGCTTAGTATTTGCCCATCCTCCACAAGAGCTTGCATTTTGAATAGCAATTTTGTTTTTATCTCAAAGGTAACCAATCAAGCACACTCAGCTTCAGTTTCCTTGGTAACCGACCTCTGCTTCCTGTCTAGACTTCTTGTCATGAGAAGAGAGAAAAGGAAAAATACAGGACTAAAGCAAGCAGGCTGCAAAATGGTTTTTCTTCTTACTGCAGTCTATTTCTCTGCCATTGTAGCCCACCCCACCTCCAAACATTAGCAAAGTCTGTTGGTGAGGTGGAGTGAGATGACGTCTACTTGTATGTGTCTTTGCCTTTATCAGTTTGGTCCTGACTAGTCAAATCCTTAGCAGAACAGACATTTTTCTTTGCATTCCACCCCACCTTTCTTTCTTTCTGGAATATATTATTCTTATGATTAGGCATAAGAGTGATCCACCATCTCCTTTTGCTCTCCTGCCCCTTCCCTTTCTGTTTTACTGACATAAGTAAGGGTAGGGAAAGGCATGAGTCACAGAGGAGACACAGGAAGGTACTACTCATGGAAGTCCTGCCTTTGGAAAGCCCATGCTTTGGACACTCCCACTACTGTATTTGCATTGAATTCTGAAGGGTCCACAGAGATATACACAGATATACACAGACATACACAAACTCACACACTCACACAGACATACATGCAGACAGACACACAGACAGACACATAGACAGAACACACACACACACCCTAAGTCTGATGAAATCCTGACAAGACTGTCTCATAATGGAGTCAGCTAGAGGGAAAAGAGCTAAGGGCAGGAGCAGAATTTCTTTTAGCTTTTAAAAAAAACTAACAAAAATATGAACCCCAGCACCAAAATATTTCCCAAGAAGTCCTCTTAAAGTGAGAAAAATAGAGCCAAACAATTGATCGTTCAAATGTCTAATTAATAGGTATCAGTATTTGGTCACCTAGCAGAATACAGAAATGTAATAGAAATGCTTAAATGACTTTTAAAAAATGATTTTATTGAAATAAAAATATATTACTTCCTCCTCTTTTATTCTCTCCAGCCCTTCCCCCATCCCCACTCTCAGGATGATTATATTTGTTACACACACACACCCCCACATCCCATTCTGAGTCAGTTGTTGCTTATGTGTATATGGTTTCAAGGCTGACCACGCAGCACTGGGGCAACTAATAAGAGGGCTCATTCCTGAGAGGCTAATTCTCCTTCTCCCAATAGTCTATAACTGCCTGTAGTTCTTTGTCTCGGGGTTGGACCCTGCAAAATTTCTCCTTTCCATGTTAACATGTGCACCAATAATGTCATTGTTCCAGTTACATGGCCATTTCTAGGACTGGTTGCTTGACAGCAGACTTCCTACTATCGTAGCTCTTACAATCTTTACAGCCCTCTTCTGCAAAGTACCCTGAGCCATATAGATGCAGAAGCTGTGATGAGGGCGTATCTTGATTTGTTGATCTCTACATTATATCCAGTTGTGGTTTTCTTTGAAGGTCGCCATTGGCTGGAAAGGGAGGCTTCTTTGGTGAGGGGTAGCTACACTTATCTGTGGGTATAAGGATCAGATTTAGAACGTAGAAGTGGTGGTAGTATATTCTTTTCTAAGGTCCATGTCCTCATTATCCTGGAGAAGCTGGCTAGGTTTCCTATACCACACATGATTTCTCTCCTGTTGAGTGGGCCTTAACTCCAATTAGACAGCTATTGGTTGCCATCAATGATGTGAGAGCCACTTATTCATTTCACCTTTCTGCTATCCTTCCGTGGTAATTGTCGTGGTTCATAGGTGTTGCAGCTTGGTAGGGCTATTTAATACCTTTCCCTCTCTTGGCAACTTAAATAATATTTTCTGAAACAGTGAAAGGTAGACCACAGGAAAGAATCTTTAAGTTCACATCCAGTTCAAGTTATCCAAGTCAATCTGTCTTGAGTGTGTAGTATAGTATCTTCAGCAACAGGAGCCCACACTAACTGCTGAGAAGCAACCAAGGGATACATCTAAAATCTTTATTGTTTGGGAAGTCACTAGAACTACCCTGCCGACCATTTGAAAGGAGGTTTCTCATGCCTGGTACTGAGGTTTTGTTAGTCTGTGGCTCTAGTGGAGAACATGTCAGTCCAAGTGGTTTAACTTCGTTTAACTTCCTTTAACACACACACACACACACACACACACACACACACACACACACACTCACTACATAATTTTAGGTAAATATAAAATCATATGTTTTAAGGCTTTGTCAAACAATCTTGTTCTCTGAAGGACAGCTCTGCCCCCATCCTCTCCTGTGCAGCACATATTCTCACTTGAAATCATACCACCCCACCCCTTCCACCAACCCTCCTATAATGCACCTCTCTGTGGTGTTTACGATAGCCATAGAGGGTTTCGTACAAATCCAGCTTTCTTGCTGGGTAGAGTGGTGTACCACTCTAATCCCAGCACCAAAGAGAGAGAAGCATGAGGATTACAAGTTCAGGACCGTCTCCATGACATAGTGAGACCCTACCTTGCCCTCTCCTACACACACAAAATGAAAATCTTGGGGTGATGTTACATAACTTTAATCTCAGGACTGGGAGGGAAGGAGGAGGAGGAAGAGGATTGTGACTTCAGGTCTAATTGGAATACACACCAAACAAACACAAAAACAAATCCAGCTTATTATGATATTCCTCAATGCTAGCAAGCCCCAAATATATTGTTCTCATGGCTCTGCATTTCTGGGATCTAATTCTCAGTTGCCATAGGAACCACTCAGGTCCTCTACTTATTGCTCTAAATTACTAGTACAAAAGCCTCTGCATCTTTTTGTCCTGTTAATTCTCAGTTGCCATAGGAACCACTCAGGTCCTCTACTTAATGGTCTAAATTACTACTGCAAAAAGCCTCTATATCTTTTTGTTCTGTTAATTCTCAGTTGCCATAGGAACCACTCAGGTCCTCTACTTAATGGTCTAAATTACTACTACAAAAAGCCTCTATATTTTTTTGTCCTGTGTGACCTAAAACCACACCTGGAAAGAAAACCTGTCTCTCCTGTCCCATCCCTGATGGACCCAGATTTCAGTTTCCACATTTTCTGTCACCTCTCTCCCATTATGCACTCCTTTCCCCACATTCTCATCCCAGCATCCATGAGGCCTGGGGGCGGGGGGAGAGGCAGGATAAAGATAATACTACTGCTATCCTCTGCCCTTCCCCCAACACATACACAGTGGAAAGTAACTTAAAGGAGAAATCTGGGGTGAAGGCAAAGCTTGTCAATGTGTCCCCAACTTCCTCCTCACCCCTGAATTCCAAATGACCCAGGGACCTCTACTTATCCAAGCCTATCCCTGCTTTGCCTGTCAGAGACTCCAATATCCATATTCCTATTCTGGTGCTAAGACCCACAGCCACAGACAATAAACTAACTTTTCCTAAAGTCTTTAGGACAAGCATGAAATGCTTTTCAATATTATATTTAATTTTTTTTTAGTGTGTGTATGTGTGCAAGTACCTGGTATGTCTGTGTGTGTGTGTGTGTGTGTGTGTGTCTGTGTGTGTGTGTGTCTGTCTGTCTGTCTGTAGGAAAATTTTCAGGAGTCACTTCTCTCCTTCCACCATATGAATCCTAGAGACCAAACTTGGGGGTCCTCAGACTTGGCTATAAGTGTCTTTAGCCACTGAGCCATCTTGCCTGCCCCAAACATGAAATTTTCAAGCTATACTAATTTGAATCAGTGTCAATGAAAAAAATCCAGAATAAGATGAAACATCTAGGTCTATACTCAGCTTAATTTACATAGTCAAGAATTCCCCTTTTAAATAAGAAAAAGCAAAAGTAAAATAAACTGCATTTCCAAAACGTATACAGCAATCTAGTAAGGGCCAGTGAGATGGCTCAGTGGGTAAAGGCACTTGACCCAAGGCCTGAAAATCTGAGTTCTATTCCTGGCATCCATGTGGTTGAAAGAGAAAACCAACTCCAAAAAGATTGTCCTTGAACCTCTACACACATTATAAAATATACAAATAAATGTATAAAAATTGTGCAGCAAAGTTTTCAATTTTATTTCTTCTTTTTAAATGTTCTTTGAAGACTTTATACCATGTGTTTTGAACTATTTACCCCCACTTCTCCAACTCCTCCTAGACCCACTTCCTTTTCCTTACCTACCCAACTTTATGTCCTCCTATAGGAATCCAATTTGTGCTACTCATATATTCTTGGATGTTTGGCCTTCCATAGGAGCCTGGGTGACCTACCAGAGGCCACATCTGTAAAGAAAACTGTCTCTCCCTATCCCAGCAGCTATCAATTGACAATAGCTCCTCAGCTAGTGGAGTTGAACTGAGCATGAATAGTTCTTGTGTACGCTGTCACAATTGCTGTGAGTTCTTCTGATCAACCGTCCTACTGTGTCCGTAAATTATCACTTCCTTGTCGTTGTCCACTACCTCTGGCTGTTACAATCTTTGTGGTCTTTTTCTTTTCCTACAATGATCCTTGAGCCTTGGGAGTAGGGGCAGTAGAGTGTAT
The DNA here is from genome assembly GCF_004785775.1 of Grammomys surdaster. Lineage (NCBI taxonomy): Eukaryota > Metazoa > Chordata > Mammalia > Rodentia > Muridae > Grammomys > Grammomys surdaster. The sequence goes on along the minus strand of NW_021604661.1, from coordinate 1,906,859 downwards.
GTTCCATTTAGGGCTGAAAATTCTGCAGTATCTTATTCTCTGTGTCTTGACCAGTTGTGGATCTCTGTGTTATAAGGATGAGAGATGGATTGATAAATGGTCATACCAATAAGTCACTAGGAATTAGCATATTATACTATTTCACTTAGCAGAATAACACTAGTAGGTTCTCCCCTAGGGTCTATGGCTTGTATTGCCACAGGATCTTGGCCTTGATAATGGTACAAGGTATAGGCTTCAGCTTGTGGAGCAAACCTTAAATACAATCAGAAAGTGATTGATTATTACCATAATGTCTGTTCCACTATTGCACTGGTGGGGATGTCTTAATAGACCAGGCATTATTATTGGTTTTAGGGTTCATAGCTAGGTAAGTTGGGTGACTATTTTTCTCCTCTGCTAGGGGAGCTTATCATCTTCCAGCACTATGAAAGCTAACCAGTAAGAATGAAGTTTCAAAGTAAATACCAGCTTGACTTCTCCATTTACTATGACTCTAGTATATGGTGGCTTCAGCAATAGGCACTTAGCATACAGTTCTGGAGGATAACCAAAAGAATTGACAATAGCCTGACATGTTTGGGGATCTATGGAACCTCACTGGACAGCAACTCTAAAAGAGTTAAGTTTTCCTGGCACTGGCATTTTTATTTGTTAGTTTGTAGTGTCTAGTAAGGGTGTTGTCATGCTGTTATAGGGCAACTCAGTTTTAACTCTTTCCATATATGTGTATTTATATATTTTAGGATATCTTGGACAGCAGTGGTTTTCCATATGGCTTTTTCCAAGGCTCTTTACTTTACCTATTCCTACCCATTACTTCCTCTACCCTGCCTTCCCATTCCACCTCCCCTTGTTTTTTTTTTTTTATTCACTTTTAACCTTTCATATCACTGAGCTAGAGTTCATCTCCTTTTAAAGCTACTGCCCCCAACCCATGTCCCCCATAGAGGTTTCTAACCTCTATGGATATTCCAAATGAGACTCACATATCTAAAGATTCAATGTTAGCATCCACAAATAAGAGAAAATACCATGTTTGTCTTTCTAGGTGTGATTACCTAACTCAGAATGGTTTTTTTTTACTCCATCCATTTACCTGAAAATTTTGATTTTTTTAAAAAAAATAGCTAACTAAAATCCATTATGTAAATGTACCCCATTTTCATTAGCCATTCATCAGGTGATGGATACCTAGGCTGTTTCCATTTCCTGCCTGTTGTGAATACAGCAGCAATGAGCATGGATAAGCAAGTATCTCTGTAGTAGAATATAGACTCCTTTGGGTGTGTGACCAAGAGTGGTGTAGCTGGATCTTGTGGTTGATCTCTTCCTGGCCTATGGGGGTGGGGGTGGGGGGCTCTGTGCTGATTTCTATAGTAGCTGTACCAGTTTTCACTCCTAATCAGCAATGAATAAGTATTTCTCCTTTTCCCAGATCCATACCAACAGTCATTGTAATTAAAAGTAAACCTAACAATTACAATTGGAGTAAGATGAAAATCGCAAAGTAGTTTTAAGTACATTTCCCTAATAGTTGAGGATGTTGAACATATAAAAATGGTTCTTGGCCATTAGTAATTTATCTTTTGAGAGCTCTGTTTAGTTCTATGCCTCATTTTGAGACTGGGTTGTTTTCCTTAATGTTTAATTTCTGAGTCTTTTGTATATTCTTGATACTAACATTCCATCAGATATATATTTGGTAAGAATGATGAGCGGGGTCTTACCATGTAGCTCTGACCATCATGGACTGGCTATGTAGACCAGGCTGGCCTCAAATTCATGGTGATCCACCTTCTTCTGTCTCTTGAGTTTTGAGACTGAAGGTGTATGACACCATGCCTAGCCTTTTGTTTTGTTCTGATTTTTTTCCAGAATAGTATTTTTATTGATTCTCTGGGAATTTCACTTCATACACCTAGCTCAATCACATGCACTTCCTAGACCCTCCATGTCTGCACACTGCTCCTGTGACCCACCCCCAACAGGATAAAAAATTAAAAAAAAAAAAGTCCAATTTGTGTTACTGGAACATGATTAAGTTCCCAGTGGCCTGCCTGCTTTAAAAAAAAAAAATCAACTCCTTCTCCACCTGCATCCCCACTTTTGTTTTGATGTTTTTTGAGACAGGGGCTCATGCATCCAAGCCTGACTTTGAATTGACTACATATAGCCAAGGCTGGCTTTGAACTCCTAACCATCCCACCTCAGCCTCCCACTATCATCACTATGCCCATTTTATGAGGTTCTGGCAATTGAACCCAAGAATTTATGCATTATAGCCAATTGCTCAATTATTGAAGTACATCACCAACAAGCAAGCATCAAGGAAAAAAATAACAGGGAAAAAAGGAGTAATCTTTGGCTTAGTAAATTGAAAAACAGTTGTTAACCATTTGGAATAAAAGTGTTTGATAATTATCTTATGAGCTATACTAAAAATAATGATTTTATTTCGGACTTTTTCAAGAAATTATGAAATAACTAAAAAAAATTATAGAACGTCTACCTGATCAGAAAAGAATTTATTTTTAAAAATCCACAGTGTAAATTAATGATTAATTTTTTTGAGACAGAGTCTTACCACATACAGCTAACCTCAAATACATTATGAAGAACAGGCTGACCTTGAACTCGTGATTCTCTTTCTTTTCTCCTTCCAACTACTGGAAATTATTGATCAGTTAGATTCTTTAAGTAGTGATAAAGATCTGAAGTAATCAAAATTTTCATATATTACTGTTGGGACTGTAAACTGCTCTATTCTCTTTGAAACAGTATTTACTAGAGCCTTTTAAAATCAAGAACACACAGAATGCATGTTTATCACAAAATGTGCCCATTGAGTATTCAAGTCACATAATTAAACCTCAATTAGGTACTTCTCAAATGCCTGTCAATAATAGAGTAGACAAATAAAATGTGGTATATTTACACAATGGAAAAGCAGCATGTAGTAGTGAGGATGAAAGAAACTACATGTAATCTGGAACTAATGTTTCCCTAATAGGAAGTGGGTACAAAAGCATGAGTTCTTATTATCTGATCTCACGTATTAATCATATAATCACAAGCAAAATTAATCCATGGCCTTTAAAGTAAAGCTAAGAAAATGTTTCCTGCATCTTCCAGCATCTGTACAGCAATTTAAAACCAAGAAGAGCTATCCATAGACTCATGGGACAAGGCGGGCAACCTGATCTTTGCCAAGGCAGTCACCCTGGGTTGATGACGTACTCGCAAAGAATTATAAAGCCTCAAACAAAAAGGCATGCTACTTCGTCTTTTGGCAGCCATAGACCTGCCTTTTCAGGCCCCAAAGCCCTTTGCAAAGAGGGTTTATCCAGTCAAACAGTCAAACAAACAAAAATAATGAAGGATCTTCAAAAGTAGAAATTAAGACCCATGTCAGGTGTGGGATATATACGTTTAATCCTACCACTGAGCAGGCAGAGGCACATGGCTCTCTGTGAGTTTGAAGCCAGTATGGTCTACACAGTGAGTTCCAGGTCAGCCAGAGCTAGTTACACAAGGAGAACCTGTCTCAAAACAAAACAAAGCAAAACAAAACAAAAAGACAAGCAATTTAACATCTCAAATACTTAGAAATTTCTTCCACTAAATGTCTACACAATAAGCCTGTCTTCTATAAAACATTAGACCACAAATGCAATTCAGCCCAGCTCTTGTTCACTCTGCAGTTAACTTGATTATTCTTCTAGTTTGTAAAACTAAAATCTTTGTTTCCAACTGGGACATCATATTCTCCATCTTCTCTCTCCATATTTCTATCAATGCTTTGATTAATATTTCACAAAAATTGAGAAATTTGAGGTGATTTCTTTAGTTCTCATCTTTTGAGCCCTTCCCAGAATCAAGACTCTAGACTGTGCACAGCAGGAAAGCATCTTATGCTGCTCCCGCCAGTTTTCCCAGCCCTTAGCTTTCCTGTTTCTAAAGCTGATGCCACATTTTCAGTTATCGGTTACCACAGAACACCACTCTTTGTGAACACCAGAGATTGGGCAATTTGTCAACAACAGATAGAAATAGAAATAAATAACTTCTCACAGTTGTAGAAGGTGGGAAGGTCGACATGAAGTTCTTAATAGGCTTGCAGTGTGGTGATGGCTGCTGATGACTTCTCAGATGGTGATTTAGTGCCACATCTTCTAGAGGGGAAATATCACATGGCAGAAAAGATTGAAGGGGCAAGTACAGCACTTTGAGCCTTTTAATTTATTTAAATTTATGTGCAGGTGTATCAATGTGTGTGTGGATATGTACATGTGAGTGCAAGTGCCCACAGTGGCCAGAGGCATCAGATCTCCAGAATTGGAGCTACAGATGGTTAGGAGCTAAGCTGTGTGTGCCAGGAACTAAACGTGCATTCTCTGCAAGAGAACTATGTACTCTTACCTCAGGAAGTTATCTACAAGGACAATACTCCATTAATGAGGGTGGAGCCCTCATGGTTTGATCATCTTCTAAAGCCTTCCTCTTTTAATACTGTTGCATTGGTTATCAAGTTTCAATAGAAACTTGATAGGGACAGTAGCATTCAAATTATAGCATAGCTTTAGAAGCCATGCCTGCTAATTAGTGCTACATTCAAAGTTAGGGTTTCAGCATATGGATTTCTTGGCAGAAGACACAAGAGTTGAGTCTATAATAAATTATGATATATAGGTTTGATGCTAAATGGTATGTGAGAGTTTTCCTGGGAAAATGAAACACACACACACACACACACACACACACATACACACATACATACACACACACAGACAGAGGTTTACTCACCTCAGAGAGGGAGCCCGTGACAGATTGAAGTAATGACTGTACCAACATTCAATTTGGTGAACCAGTGAGTTTTCATTGGGATACTAACCATGGCAGGCATGACTCAAGACAGGTGCATCAATGAAAAGCCCACACCAACATACATGAGGACTCAAGAAAGAGGCATCTGTGCATAGATATATATGTTCTGTTTAATAAGTTGTTTCCTATAAGCCTGCCTATGGCATAGAGGGGGCACAGTGAACAAACCATCATCCCTCAAAGAAAATATGTAAAACAAATCCTCTCCCTGATTCTACATAGGAATGCACACACACACACACACACACACACACACACACACACACACACACAGAGAGAGAGAGAGAGAGAGAGAGAGAGAGAGAGAGAGAGAGAGAGAGAGAGAGAGACAGACGAAAGAATTGAAAGTGGCTCGGCAGTTAAGAGCACCTGCTACTCTTGTAGAGGATCCCAGTTTGGTTCCCTAGCAGTCACATGGGACCTTACAACCATCTGTAACTCCAGTCCTAAGGAATTAACTTCTGATCTTCGCCTCATGAGGCATGTACATGGTAGACACATACAGACACATAGGCAAAATACTCATACATATAAAATAAAAAAATCAAAGAAACTTAAAGAGAGGAAAAGAGTGACTGCAAAACATCAGACTGGAAAGCTTGAAACTTCTGTTCATCATAAAAACTTCTAGACAAACAACCAGAAGCTGTCTGAACCAACTTTGTAGGCTCTCTGGAAAAGATTTTATATGTTATATTGTAATAGTTTCCCAGACCTCAGCACAACTGACTCCATGATGAAAGTTCCATTCAGGCTGTAAAACTCAGCATGTTGATAGCACTTCCTGCCAAAACTAAAACAAAGACCTAATCCATCAAAGTCCACAGTTTTGGGAAAGTCTCTAAACGTACTAGCCTTGCTTTTTAGCTTCTGTAGTTCTGTTTCTGGCTAACTGTTCTTGCTAACTGAAGCATGTCAACCTAAAACATGATTTTGGTATTTAAAAGCTCACTCTGAGAAAGGCTTAGGGCTACACTGGGATGCTGAACCCACAGGAATGGCTTAAAACCATATTCCAGCAGTCTTCTCTGGTGGATATCCCACAACAATATAGGAACCAAGTGATGAAGAAAAAGGAATCTTTAAACAAAAAGTTTTGAATACTTTGGATACTCACTCTTGCCCATTTCTCCACAGGAATGCCAGTAGTTATAATATCAAGCATCAGGAGCCTGCTTTTAAGTTTAAATCATCAAAAAAGCAGCAGCAGATTGGACCTCAGTTTAAAAAAAAACCACTCCGTGTATGTGTTCTAACCTAGTTAGCTTAGACACCCAGAGAAGGGGCTCACTCATCTTTTTTACACATAAGTCAGACAGGAGGTGAAAAAGTGGTAGACACCGCTCACAAAACAGAAAGAAGATCACAAATTAAAGGTGACAGATCACCCAGGAATATGGGATTCTTACTGGAGACCATAGAGAATCGGAAAGACAAAGAAAGAATACTGATATCAACAAGAGACAAGAAAGACACCATAGACAAGATCATTAGCTGATTTCTCATTAGAGAAGTCTTCAAGGCAAAAATACAGGTGATGATACATTTAGTGCTGAAAGGATATATAAGTGCTGGAAGGAAAAAAAAGCCTATGAAGAGACAGTTTTATATCCAGGAGAACAGACAGTTCTTTTGAAAGCAAGGAAGAAAAACTAAGACATTTCCATTTAAAAAATGCAAACAGAACTCAATGTTAGCATTCTGTCTAAACTCCACCTCCACAGTTACCTAGCAACAGCCAGGTATGCTCCTCCCCACAGTTACCTGGCAACAGCCAGGTAGGCCTGGCCCACTATAAAAGGGGTTGCTTACCCACTTCTGTCTCTCTTGATATTGTGATCTCTTGCCTCTAGCTTTTCTCTGTCTCCTCGCCCCTCCCCCCTTCCCTTCCCCCTCTCTCCACATGGTCATGGCTGGCCTCTACTCCTCTACTTCTCTCCCTCTCCCTCTCCTCCCTCTCCCTCTCCTCCCTCTCCCTCTCCACCCTCTCCCTCTCCCTTTCCCTCCTCTCCCTCTCCCTCTCCCTCTCCCTCTCCCTCTCCCTCTCCCTCT